>NW_004444281.1:131095-169871 GCF_000243295.1 Trichechus manatus latirostris | reverse complement strand
ATGTCATAAAACAATGTGTGTACTACTGTTTCATGAGAAACTATTTGTTCTGTAAGCCTTCACCTGAAGTACAATAAAAAAATTAATTAATTAAAAAAAAAAGGTGAACAACCACACTATACTGGGAATCATGGCCTGGCCAAGCCGACATACATTTTTGCAGGACACAATTAAATCCATAACAGGGACCATTAAGAACAGATTCTTCATTCAGTGTTTAAGCTCGAGAGGTTAGGAAAGGATCTAATAGTTTATTTGGTTTATTCGCTGAAGCATGGGTTACATGGTGGCCTACACTAAATCAAGTTGAAGTACCAGATCTGTCTTGGAGCACTCATTTCAAAGGCATAGGGAAATTGGCATGTTAGAGTGGATTTATCAGGTTAGACCCACAGATGCATACATAGAGTGCCTACAGGACATGACTTTTACCACAACAGTGAGGAACGAATTTGTGAAGGGAGTCCCAGTATCTGTGAAGACTACTATGATTGCTATTTTATGTAAGTCAGATTTGACAATGGGAACTGCCCTAACTTAATTAAGACACTTAACTATAATGGAGCTGATGGGAGCCCATGGTGGTATGGGCCAAGTGGCAGCACTTAGTCGACAAAGACAAGGTGGCCGTGGTTACCATAATGGACAGAGGTTCAAAGCAGTAATCAGAATAGTCTGACTCATATGGACTTATGGCCTTGAATACTTGGTCAGGTGTCCCTAAGAGTGAAATAGTTGGGAAATCTAGTAAATATTTACTTGTTCTGTACAAAAGGGTGAATTCTAGGTCTAGTGAATGGCAGTCTAACTCAATTGCCAGGACAGAGACTCATGGGCCCTCAGTCAAGTCCCAGACTTGAGCCAGTTTACAGACCCACAACCCCTTGAATGAAGGGGAGAATGAGTCCCCTTGAAGAAGGACCCCACTACACTGTTAACAATTTATACTATTCATCATTCTCCCAGCCTTCCCCAAAGGTATCTACAGCCTTTTACGAGAGTGACTGTTCATTGGGGAAAAGGAAATAATCATATTTTTCGGGGATTACTGCATACAGGCTCTGAGCTGACTCTAATTCCAGAGACCCAAAACATCACTGTGGCACACCAATCAGAGTGGAGGTGTATGGAGGTCATGTTATTAATGGAATCTTAGTTCATCTTTTTTCTGACAGTGGGTCCAGTGGGTCCCCAAACACATCCTTTAATGATTTCCCCAATTCCAAAATGCAAAACTGGAATAGACATACTCAGCAACTGGCAAAACCCCACAGTGCACCCTGACAAGTGGAGTAAGGGCTATTATAGTAGGGAAAACCAACTGTAAGCCATTAGAACTGCCCCTATCTAGGAAATTAGCAAATCAAAAGCAATACTGCATTCCTGGAGACATTGCAGAGATTACTGCCACCATCAAGAACTTCAAGGATACAGAGGTGGTGATTCCCACCACATCCCCATTCAACTCACCTATTTGGCCTGTGCAAAAAACAGATGGATCTTGGATAATTAGAGTAGATTCTCATAAACTTAACCAGGGGGTGATTCTAATTGCAGTTGCTGTTACAGATGTTGTGTCATTGCTTGAGCAAATAAATATATCCTCCGGTATGTGGTATGCAGCTATTGATCTGGCCAATGCATTTATCTTGATTACAGTTTCAAAGGAACACCAGAAGCTGTTTGCTTTCAGCTGGCAAGGCCAGCAATACACCTTCACTGTCCTACCTCAGGGTTATATCAGCTTTCCAGCCCTGTGTCATACTTTAGTCTGCAGGAAACTTGATCACCTTTCCCTTCCACAAGACATTACACTGGTCCATTACATTGATGACATTATGTTGACTGGACCTGGTAAGGGAGAAGCATCAATGACTCAATTTATAGGTAAAACATTTGCATGCTAGAGGGTGAGAAATTAATCTGACAAAAATTCAGGCACCTTCCACCTCAGTGAAATTTCTAAGGGTCCAGAGGTGTGAGGCATGTTGGGATATTCCTTCTAAATTGAAGGATAAGTTATTACATCTGGCCCCTCCCACAACTAAAAAATAATCGCAAAGCCTGGTGTGCCTCTTTTGATTTTGGAGACAAGATATCCCTCATTTGGGCATGCTACTCCAGCCTATTTATCAAATGACTCAAAAAGCTGCTAGTTTTGAGTGAGGCCCAGAACAAGAGATGGCTCTGCAACAGTTTCAATCTGCAGTACAAGCCTCTCTGCCACCTGGGCCATATGATCTGGCTGGTCCAAAGGTGCTTTAAGTGTCAGGGACAGACAGAGATGTTGTTTGGAGTCTTTGGCAGGCCCCTATTGGTGAATTCAGTGTAGTCCCTTTGGGATTTTAGAGAAAGTTCTGCCATCCTCTGTAGATAATTTCTCTCCTTTTGAGAAACAGCTTTTGGCTTGTTACTGGGCCTTAGAAGAGACTGAACAATTAACCATAGCCCACAAAGTCACCATGTAGCCTGAGATGTCTATCATGAACTGAGTGTTGTCTGACCCACAGAACCATAAAGTCAGACCTGCACAGCAGCTTTCCATTATTAAATATAAGTGTTATATACGAGATTGAGCCTGAGCAGGACCTGCAGGCACAAGTAAGTCGCATGAGGAAGTGGCCCAAAGCCCATTGTCTCCACTCCTGTCACATCACCTTCCCTCTCCCAGTCTTCACCTACGGCCTCATGGGGAGTCCCTTATGAAAAATTAATGGAGAAAGAGAAAACTTGTGCCTGGTTTACAGATGGTTCTGCATGATATGCAGGCACCTCTAGAAAGTGGACAGTGACAGCTCTACAACCCTTTTTGAGAACTCCCTGAAGTACAGTAGTGAAGGGAAACCCTCCCTTCGAGCAGTGCACCTGGTTGTTCAATTTGCTTAAAAAGAGAAATGTTCAGATGTTCTATTGTATACTGATTCATGGACTGTGGCCAGTGGTTTGGCTGGATGTTCAGGGACTTGGAAATAATATGATTGGAAAATTGGAGGCAAGGAAGTATGGGGAAGAGGTATGTAGATACACCTCTCTGAATGGATCAAAGAAGTGAAGATATTTGTGTCTCATGTGAACGCTTACCAAAGGGTAACCTCGACAGAGGAGAATTTTAACAATCAAGTGGATAGGATGATGCAGCCTGTGGAAACCAGTGATCTTCTTTCCCCAACCACTCTCGTCACTGCCCAGTGGGCTTATGAACTGAGTGGCCATGGTGGCAGGGATAGAGGTTATTTATGGGCTAAGCAACATGGACTTCCACTTACCAAGGCCAAATTGGCTACAGCTGTTGCTGAGTGCTCAATCTGCCAGCAGCAGAGACCAAAAACTGAGGCCCTGACGTGGCATCAGGCCTTGAGGAGATCAGCCAGCAACCTGGTGGCAAGTTGATTACATTTAAGTGCTTCCATCATGGAAAGGGCAGCATTTTGTTCTTACTGAAATAGACATTTTCTCTGGATATGTATTTGCCTTCTCTGCACTCAACGCTTCTGCCAAACTACTATCCATCCTTATCCACTGTCATGGTATCCCACACAGAATTACCTCAGATCAAGGAATTCATTTCATGGCAATTGAAAGGTGGCAATGGGCTCATGCTCGTGGAATTTACTTGTCTTACCATGTTGACCATCATCCTGAAGCAGCTGGTTGATAGAACAACGCAACAGCCTTCTAAAAACACAATTACAGTGCCAACTAGGTGGCAATACTTTGCAGGGTTGGGGCAATGTTCTCCAGGAGGCTGTATATGCTCTAAACCAGCATCAACTATATGGTACTGTTTCTCCCGTAGCCAAGATTCATGGATCCATGAATCAAGGGGTAGAAATGAGAATGACACCACTCGCTAATACCCCTACTTACCTATTCACAAAATTTTTTCTTCCTGTTCCTGTGACCCTATGCTCTGCAGGCCTAGAAGTCTTCGTTCCAAAAGGAGGAAAGTTCCCACCAGGAGACACAACACTGATTCCATTGAACTGGAAGTTAAGAATGCCACCCAGCCACTTTGGGCTCTTCATGCCTCTGGATCAACAGGCAAAGAAGGGAGTTACCACACTGCTGGTGTGATTGATCCTGATTACCAAGGGGAAATCGGATTGATATTACATAGTGGAGGTAAAGAAGTGTATGTCTGAAATACAGGAGATCTCTTAGGGCGTCTCAGTGCTACCATTCCCTGTGATTAAAGTCAATGGAAAACTACAGCATCCCAGTTCTGACATGACTGCTAATGGCCCAGACCCTTCAGAAATGAAAGTTTGGGTCACTTCAACAGGCAAAGAACCACAACCAGCTGTGGTGCTTGCTAAGTGCAAAGGGAATACGGAATGTGTGGTAGAAGAAGGTAGTTCTAAATACCAGTTACTACAACATGACCAGTTGCAGAAATGAGGACTGTAATTGTTATGAGTATTCCTTCCTTGTATGCATGCATCAAATATTTTTGTTTTTTTCACTTATAAATCGTAAGATGTAAGTGGGGCTAATGTGTTTTCAGTTGTATGCATGTTAGTTGTATCATGTTACGTGCAAGTATGACATTGTAATTGTCTTTATTTAGAGATTGTGGTTTAAGAAGATGTGCACAGATGGCCAAGTTGACAAGGGGTAGACTGTGATGGTTAAGGTTGTGTGACAACTTGATTGGGCCATGATTATCAGTGGTTTGGCAGTTATGAAATGATGTAGTTTGGCAGTACATAATGATGTAATTTGACAGTTATGTAATGATATAGTTATCCTCCATTTTGTGATATAATGTAATCATCTCCATGATGTGATCAGCCAATCAGTTGTAAGGGGAGTGTCCTTGGTAGTGTGGCCTATATCCAATATATATGAACGTTCTGGAAAATCTTGCTGGCTTTTCCTCTCTCTGTATTCTGCATCCAGCTCATTATCCTCTGACCTTCAGTTCTTGGGACTTGAGCCAGCAGCCTGCCATATTGACTGCCAATCTAAGGATTCTTCGATCTCCACAGCCTGTGATCCAACAGTCTTACCTGCTTATCTTGGATTCTTCAGCCTCCGCAGCCCATGAGCCAACAGCCTGCCATCTGACTTGCTCATCTTGGGTTGATCAGCCCCTGCAGCTACGTGAGTCAGGAGAAGCTTCTAGCCTGAAGCCTCATCCATGAACTTGGGACTTGCCAGCCTCTACAACCATGTGAGCCATTTCCTTGAGATAAATCTCTCTCTATATATGTATACATATACTCTTCACTGGTTTTGCTTCTCTAGAGAACTCAGCCTAAGACATATATTTACAACAATAACAAAAAAAAAAAAGAGTAGCTGCTGAGACTGTTTATCTACAACCAGAGACCTCATGGGATTTGATTTCTTAGTTTGGAGGTTTAGGGTCATGGTTTCATTGAGCATCACAGTTAATTGGCCTAATAACATGTTTAGCACTTCCGTTTTATCTCCTAGTTCATGGTGTAGTGCCTGGGGTCTTAAAAAGCTTGCAAGCAGCCATCCAAGCAACCACAATTGGTCTCTATTTACCTGGAGCAACACAGGAAGAAGGAAAGTCAGGAACAGGGGAAGGAAATGGAATGTGTGGCTAATTTCCTCCTTGAACAACTGCCTTCTTTGCTAGGAGACCAGAAGAAATGGATGGTGCCTGGCTACCATTACAGAACATTTTGATCAAAGATTCTATAGAAGGATCCTGATCAAAATGGGGGAAATGCGGAACAGAATATCAAATTCTCATGGAATCTGGATTTGCTGGAAACATGGAGGCTGTATAAACAACCAAAACTATTGTTGTTGTTGTTGTTAAGTGCTGTTGAGTCAGTTCCAACACATAGTGACCCCATATACAACAGAACGAATGCTGCCTGGTCCTGCACCATCCTCACAGTCGTTGCTATGTTTGAGCCCATTGTTGCACCCACCTCATCAATCTATCTCGTTGGGGGTCTTCCTCTTTTCACTGTCCCTCTACTTTGCCAAGCATGATGTCCTTCTCTAGGGGCTGATCTCTCCTGATAACATGTCCAAAGTAAGTGAGAAGAAGGCTCATCATCTGTCTTAGTTATCTCGTGCTGCTATAACAGAAATACCACAAGTGGATGACTTTAACAAAGAGAAATTTATTCTCTCACAGTCTAGGAGGCTAGAAGTCCAAATTCAGGGTGCAAGCTCCAGGGGAAGGCTTTCTCTCTGTCAGCTCTGAGGGAAGGTCCTTGTTATCAATCTTCCCCTGCTCTAGGAGCTTCTTAATGCAGGAACCCCAGGTCCAAAGGAGACACTCTGCTCCCAGCGCTGCTTTCTTGGTGGTATGAGGTCCCTATGTTTCTCTGCTTGCTTTTCTCTTTTATATCTCAAAAGAGATTGACTTAAAACACAATCTAATCTTGTAGATTGAGTCCTGCCTCATTAACATAACTGCTTCTAATTTCATCTCATTAACATCATAGAAGTAGGATTTACAACACTTAGGAAAATCACATCAGATGACAAAATGGTGACAATCACACTATACTGGGAATCATGGACTAGCCAAGTTGACACACATTTTTGGGGAACACTATTCAATCCATAACACCATACTTGCTTCTAAGGAAGTATTTTCGACTGCCTCATATGCATGTGAAAATTGGACAATGGATAAGGAAGAATAATTGATGCATTTTAATTCTGGTATTGGGGAAGAATATTGAATATACCATGGACTGCCAGAAGAATGAACCAAAACTATTGACCTGAGATAATCTTTTAAACCTTATACCAAAAATATCCCCTGAAGGCTTAGACTGGGTTCTCTAGAGGAGTAAAACCAGTGAAGTGTATATATATACAGGGAGATTTATTTCAAGGAAATGTCTCATGCAGTTGTGGAGGCTGGCAAGTCCCAAATCCGTGGGTCAAGTGTCAGGCTGGAGGCTTCTCCTGACTCATGTGGTTGCAGGGGGTGATGAACCCAAAATTGGCAGGTCAGATGGCAGGCTCCTGGCTCCTGGGGCTGAGGGAGCCGGTGAATCCCAAAATCTGCAGGTCAGAGGACATGCTACTGGCTTACATCCCAAGAACCAGAGGTCAGAAGATGAAGAGTCGGATGCATGATCCAGAAACATCTATGTATATTGCATGCATACCACACCCCCAAGGACACTTCCCTTTCAACTGGTTGGCTGCTCATATCAAATCACAAAATGGAGGATGATTTACATAGTATCTGCCAAACCACTGAGAACCATGGCTTAGCCAAATTTACACATAACCTTAACCATCACAGCCATATATGTATGGATTTATTTCTGGACTCTCAATTCTATTCTACTGGTCTACATGCTTATTATTAGACCAGTACCAGTCTGTTTTGATTACTGTAGCTTTATAGTATGCTTTGAAATTGAGAAATATCAATTCTCCTACTTTGTTCTTTTTCAAGATTGCTTTGGGTATTCAGAGCCCCTTGTAATCCCATATAAATTTGAGGATTGCCTTTTCCATTTCTTCAAAGAAAGCTGTTAGAATTTTAACAGGAATTGCATTGAATCTATAGATCACTTTGAGTAGTACTGACAGCATAACAATGTTAAACCACCCACTCTATGAACACAGAATATCTTTTCATTTAAGTCTTCATTAATTTCCTTCAGCAATGTTTTGTAGTTTTCAGTGTACAAGTCTTTCACTGCCCTTGTTAAATTTATTCCTAAATATTTTATTCTTTTAGATGTTTGTGAATGAAATTGTTTTCTTAATTTCTTTTTCAGAATGCTCAGTGCTGGTGTGTAGAAACCCAAATGATTTTTGTCTGTTGACCTTTAATATTTAATAACTGCAACTCTGATGAATTCATTTATTAGTTCTAATAGCTTTCTTGTGGATTTTGGGGGATTTTCTATATATATAGGATTGTGTTATCTGTGAATAGTGATAGTTTTACTTCTTCCTTCCTGATTTGGATACCTTTTATATCTTTTTCTTGCCCAATTGCTCTGGATAGAACTTCCCGTACAATATTGAATAGCAGTGGTTGAGCGCAGACATCTCTGATTTGTTTCTGATCCTAAGGGGAAAGCTCTCAGTGTTTCTCCATTGATATGATGCTAGCTGTGGGTCTTTCATAAATGCTTTTTGTCATAGTGAGGAATTTCCCTTCTATTCCTTTGTTGAGTGTTTCTTATCACAAAAGAGTATTGCCTTTTCTGCATTGATTGGCATCATCATTGTGGTTCTTTTTCTTTGTCCTGTTAACATGGTGTATTACACTGATGTTCTAACAATGAATCACCCTTGCGTTCCTGCAGTAAATCCCACTTGTCATGATATATACTCCCACTAACATAGTGTTGGATTTGCTTTACTAGCATTTTTTGAGGGTTTTTGCACTTATAAGGGATTGTTATGATTTGAATTATGTCCCCCCAAAAATGTGTGTATAAATTTGGCTGGGCCATGATTCTCAGAATTGTGTGGTTGGCCTCCATTTTGTGACTGTAATTTTATGTTAAAGAGGATTAGGGTGGGATTGTAACACCACCCTTACCCAGGTCATATCCCTGATCCAACGTAAAGGGAGTTTCCCTAGGGTGTGGCCTGCAGCGCCTTTTACCTTACAAGAGATAAAAGAAAAGGGAAGCAAGCAGAGAATGGGAGACCTCATACCACCAAGAAAGAAGCACCATGAGCAGAGCCCATCCTTTGGACCTGAGGTTCCTGTGCAGAGAAGGTCCTAGTCCGGGGGAAGACTGATGATGATGAGGACCTTCCTCCAGAGCCTACAGAGACAGAAGCCTTCCCCTGGGGCTGACACCCTGAATTTGGACTTCTAGCTTACTAGACTGTGAAAAAATAAATTTCTCTTTGTGAAAGTCATCCACTTGTGGTATTTCTGTTAGAGCAGCCCTAGATGACTAAGACAGGGATATTGGTCTGTAGTTTTCTTTTTTGTGGTGTCTTTGTCTGGCTTTGGTATCAAAGTAACACTAGTCTCATAGAATGACTTATTTTTTTGAAGAGTTTAAGAAGGATTGGCGTCAATTTTTCTTTATATGTTTGGTAGTCAAATATATTTTTATGCATAAAGAAGATATAACAGTGGTTTGAAAAACTAACTACAAAAATATCTATTTCTCTGTCAACCCAGAAGTAAAACAATTCCTGAGGCCAACTCTTCAGACAAAGATTGGACTAGACTGTGGGACATAAAATGATGCTTGTGAAGAGTGTGCTTCTTAGCTCAAGTAGATACATGAGACTAAATGGGCAGCTTCTGTCCAGAGGTGAGATGAGAAGGCAGAGAGAGAGCTGCTTGAATGGACATGGGAAATGAGGGGTGGAAAGGAAGAGTATGCTGTCACAGTACAGGGAGATTAATTAGAGTCATATAACAAAGTATGTATAAATTTTTGTATGAGAAACTAACTTGAAATGTAAACTACAATAAACAAAAAAAATTTTTTAAATATCTGTTTCTACATCCAACCCTCTGATATTCTCAGTTAATGAGTTATATTATTTTTATATTGTATTGAAACATAACATACCAAAAATGTACAAACTATAAGTGTGCAGTCTAAAGTATCTTAACAAAATTGACGTATGTATTTTAGCATTTTCCAGTTCAATATATACATAGAAATTAGCAGTATCCCAATAAATCTCCTTCACATCTCCTCCCAGTCATTACCCACCTCAGAGTAACCACTATTCTGATTTCTTACACATTGTGTTATTATTGCCTATGTTTGAAGATTATATGAAGACATTCATACAGAACATACTTCATTTTGCTCAATATTATGTCTGTGAGATAATTCATATTCTTGCATGTGGTAGTAGTTCATTCTTTTACAAGGCCACGTAGTCTTATATTGTATGACTATATCAAAATCTTTCCCCATAAAATTGTTAAGGGATATTTGGGTTGTTTCTTGTTTGGAGTTATATATAAATAGTGTTGCTATGCATATTTTTATGCGCATGTTTTAATGCACACATATATGCTTTACTTTGGGTATATACCTAAAAATTGGACTGCTGGGTCATAATGTATAAATATCTTCAACTGTAATATATAATGCCAGTTTTCAGAACTGATTGTATTGTACCAATTTACACTCTCATCAGCAGTGTATCGAAGTTCCAGTTGCTCTACATACTTGTGGATACTTGATTGTTATGCATTTTAGTCATTCTAGTGGTTTGTGTACTAGTATCTCATTGCAGTTTTAATTTGCATTTTGCAGATCTTTAATAAAATTGGGCATATTTTCACATTCTTATCATCCGTTTGGATATTCTCTCACAAAATACCTATTCAAGTCTTTTTGACCGGTCCGTTTCTTATCCAATTGACTATTTCCATTACAAGTAGCTAAAGATTTCTGGCTATTTAGATGGAAAAAAGTAATATGTCAGAAAGGTATTGGGGAGTTAACAGACTCAATGGGCAGAAAAAAAGGTTCATCTTAGAAAACAAGAAGAAACCAAGGCAGCTCCAGAAGCCAAAGAGGCAGGCAACACCACAGCAGACTTCTCTGCTAAAAAAAGTTCATCCAGTAACATACCAACCTTGCTTCTCCTCACCACCATCATGTTATCCATCTATTCATTTATCCAGATTCCATCACTGAATTTTTTTTTCAAGAACATCTTATTATCAATTCAATGATCCCTAAGAATTTGCATGCTAGAAGTAGTCTGCACGTAAACCTTTTAACTCCCATGTCAACTTAGCTGGCTATAAAAATCTGATATCACACTCATTCTTATTTACTTATTTATTATCTGTTTATTTATTATTGTGATTTTGGGTGTCCACAAATCTTTATTTTCCCAACTTCTGATCCTCTCCCTTATTCAGGCATTTGGAAAACTACAATTGCCTTTTGCAAGAATCTAACCTCTTTCCTTACGGTGTTTGAAAGAAATAAGTTCTGGGAATCCACACACATTCTGCAGCCTAATCCCCAGAATATCTTTTGATTCTTTGACCTCACTTTGCTTTCCAGGTCTTAAAATTCTCGTCTTTGATTTAGGATCTAGATCTGGGGAAGCATTAAGAAGGAAGAAGAAATATCAAGTGACAAAGAAGCTGGTATTGTCTTCAAACACCAGGTAGACAATCATCTAACCAAAAATCCAGCGATTAAAAATGGTTCCATTCTATGCCTTTCCTAGGGTGAAGTATGTCAGGATATTTTTGGCAGCCTAAACATTATAGACATCTAATATTTAATAACATGTTTGTCCAGAAGTCTGGACGTCGATTATTCGAGGTTTGGATCAAACAATGTGGCCAAACAATGTAAGGACCTAAGATTCTGCCTGTCATTTTTTGGCTTTTCCCTACTGGTCTAAGTACGGCTGCTCCAGCTCCAAACATTGCATGCTTTTAAGCAGGAGGAGAGAAGGCAGACAGTTGGTTTTCTCTTCCAGATGTTCTTTCGTTTATTAGGCAGGAATCCCTGGTACTTGTCTCCCTTCCCCCTTTAGCTCTGTGCCCAGATATGGATCACTTGATCACTTCTAGACAAATTATTGGCAAGTGGTTTATCTCCAGTGAGGGGACGTAATACTACCCAAAGAATTTTACAGTTTTAATATCAAGAAGAGAGGGAAATGGTTGTCATTTAAGCCACCAACAGTGGTGGAAGTATAAGGGAGTATATTAGAAGCCTAATATGAGCAGTAAGGTAAGGCTTTGACAGGAAAACTGTCCTGCTCCTATTCCACTCCTCTCCCACTACATGCCCATCTCTGCCATGAAAATGAGGAATATCCCCTTGGGTTATCTTGTTCTTGCTTGGGGAATGGGTATGGAGCAGAAATTTATTCATTTGATAGTATATGGTTTTTTTCTTGTTGTTAAGTGCCAGTCAAGTTGATTCCAACTCATAGCAAACCTATGTACAGTAGAACGAAGAAACACTGCCCAGTCCTGCACCATCCTCACAATCGTTGCTATGTTTGAGCCGATTGTTGCAGCCACAGTGTCAATCCATCACATAGAGGGTTTTCCTCTTTTTCACTGACCCTCTACTTTACCAAGCATGATGTCCATCTCCAGGGACGGTCCCTCCTGACAACATGTTCAGAGAATGTGAGATGAAGTCTTGCCATCCTTGCTTCTCATGAGCATTCTAACTGTACTTCTTCCAAGACAGATTTGTTCCTTCTTCTGGCAGTCAATGGTATATTCAGTATTTTTCACCAACACCATAATTCAAAGGCATCAGTTCTTCTTCAGTCTTCCTTATTCATTGTCCAGCTTTCGCATGCATATGAGGCGATTGAAAACACCATGGCTTTGGTCAGGTGCACCTTAGCCTTTAAAGTGACATCTTTGCTTTTTAACGCTTTAAAGAGGTCTTTTGCAGCAGACTTGCCCAATGCAATGTGTCATTTGATTTCTTGACTTCTGCTTCCATGAGTGTTGATTGTGGATCCAAGTAAAATGAAATTCTTGACAACTTGGATCTTTTCTCTGTTTATCATGATGTTGCTTGTTGGTCCAGTTGTGGGGACTTTGTTTTCTTTACTTTGAGGTGTAATCCATACTGAAGTTTGGAGTCTTTGATCTTCATCAGTAAGTGCTTCAAGTCCTCTTCACTTTCAGCAAGCAAGGTTGTGTCATCTGCATAATGCAGGTTGTTAATGAGTCTTCCTCCAATCCTGATGCCCCATTCTTCTTCATATAGTCAGCTTCTTGGATTATTTGCTCAGCATACAGACTGAATAGGTATAGTGAAAGGAAACAACCCTGACGTACACCTTTCCAGTCTTTAAACCACACAGTATCCCCTTGTTCTGTTCGAATGACTGCCTCTTGATCTATGTACAGGTTCCTCATGAGCACAATTACGTGTTCTGGAATTTCCACTCTTCACAATGTTATCCATAATTTGTTATGATCCACGCAGTCGAATGCCTTTGCATAGTCAATAGACCACAGGTAAACATCTTTCTGGTATTCTCTGCTTTCAGCCAGGATCCATCTGACATCAGCAATGATATCCTGGGTTCCATGTCCTCTTCTGAATCCAACTTGAATTTCTGGCAGTTTTCTGTCAATGTACTGCTGTAACCGCTTTTGAATGATCTTCAGCAAAATTTTACTTGCGTGTGATATTAACACTATTATTCAAAATTTCCACATTCTGTTGGATCTCCTTTCTTTGGAATGGGTGCAAATATGGATTTCTTCCAGACGGTTGGCCAGAAAGTTGTATTCCAAATTCTTGGCATAGACAGATGAGTGAGCGCTTCCAGCACTTTATCCATTTGTTGAAACGTCTCAGTTGGTATTCCATCAATTCCTACAGCCTTGTTTTACACTAATGCCTTCAGTGCAGCTTGGACCTCTTCCTTCAGTACCATCGGTTCTTGATCACATGCTACCTCCTGGAATGGTTGAACGTTGACCAATTCTTTTTGGTACAGTGACTCTTTGTATTCCTTCCATCTTCTTTTAATGCTTCCTGCATCCTTCAGTATTTTGCCCATAGAATCTTTCAGTATTGCAAGTCAAGGCTTGAATATTTTCTTAAGTTCTTTCAGCTTGAGAAATGCTAAGCATGTTCTTCCCTTTGGTTTTCTATCTCCTGGTCTTTGCACATTTCATTATAATACTTTACTTTGTCTCCTTGAGCCACGCTTTGAAGTCTTCAGCTCTTTTACTTCATCATTTCTTTCTTTTGCTTTAGCTATTCTGTGTTCAAGAGCAACTTTGAGAGTCTCTTCTGACTTCTATTTTAGTCTTTTCTTTCTTTCCTGCTTTTTTAATGAACTCTTGTTTTCTGCATGTATGATGTCCTTGATGACATTCCACAACTCATCTGGTCTTCAGCCATTAGTGTTCAATGGGTCAAATCTATTCTTGAGATGGTCTCTAAACTCAGGTGAGATATACTCAAAGTCTTACTCTGGCTCTTGTGGGCTTGTTCTAATTTTCTTCAACTTGAACTTGCATATGAGCAATTGATGGTCTGTTCCACAGTCTGCCCCTGGCCTTGTTCTGACTGATGATATTGAGCTTTTCCATCATCTCTTTTGTAGACGTAGTCAATTTGATTCCTGTGTTTTCCATCTGGCAAGGTCCACATGTACAGTCGCTGTTTATGTTGTTGAAAAAAAGGTATTTTCAATGAAGTCGTTGGTCTTGCAAAATTCTGTAATGCGATCTACAGCATCGTTTCTATCACCAAGGCCATATTTTCCAGCTACCAATCCTTCTTCTTTGTTTCCAACTTTCACATTCTAATAGCCAGTAATTATCAATGCAACTTGATTGCATGTTTGATCAATTACAGACTGCAAAAGTTCATAAAAATCTTTGATTTCTTCATTTTTGACCCTAGTGTTTGACATGTAAATTTGAATAGTAGTCAAATTAACTGGTCTTCTTTGTAGGCATATGGATATTATCCTATCATGACAGCACTGTACTTCTGGACAGATACTGAAATGTTCTTTTAATGATGAATGCTACGCCATTCCTCTTCAAGTTATCCTTCCCAGCATAGTAAACCGTACGATTGTCTGATTTAAAATGGCCAATAACAGTCCATTTTAGCTCACTAATGTCTAGGATATTGATCTTTATGCATTCCATTTCATTTTTTACTACTTCTAATTTTCCTAGATTCATACTTCATACATTCCATGTTCCAATTATTAATGGATGTTTGCAGCTGTTTCTTCTCATTTTGAGTCATGCCGCATCAGCAAATGAAGGTCCCGAAAGCTTGACTCCAGTCACGTCATTAAGGTCGACTTTACTTTGGGAAGACAGCTCCTCCCTAGTCGTATTTTGAAGCTTTCCAACCCGAGGTACTCATCTTCCAGCACTATATCAGACAATGTTCCACTGCTATTCATACGGTTTTCACTCACCAATTTTTTCAGAAGTAGACTACCAACTCCTTCTTCCTAGTCTTTCTTAGTCTGGAAGCTTAGCTGAAACCTGTCCACCAAGGGTGACCCTGCTGGTATTTGAAATACCAGTGGCAAAGCTTACAGTATCACAGCAATAGGGAAGCCACTCCAGTACGACAAACTGACATGTGGTGGTTGATAGTACATATTGAGCACCATTTATAAGTCACATAATAAGATACAGTGGAATAGATGGTGAGCAAAATGGACAGGATCCCAGTCCTGCCTTGCCCTCATAGGGTTTAGGATCTAGTGAATGATATCGACTGTAATCCCCTCAAAAAAAAAAAAAAAGCGTTAAAGCGTAAGGAACTGGCATTAAGGAAAAGTGCAGAACGTTTTAGGTAGGACCTCATAACCGAAGGATTTGACCAGTCTGAGGCTTTTTTGAGGATTAGAGAATTGAGCTGAGGTTAATAGGGTGGGGGAGGACAAGAGAATGCCAGGACAGCTGACTATGTATGTTTCAAGCAGATGGAACAGCCTGGGTAAGGACTTGGAAAGATCCTAGTAAGGAAGGCCAGCGCGGTTTGGACGAAGACACAGAGGAGACTTGTTTGTAGTCATAATCCCCACCCTACTTCAGAGTCTAGCAAAAGGCTTCCGAAAGCAGTGGAGGAGGAGAGTCCTGCCTTGTGGTGACCGATCTCACCTGGTTCTCCACCGCGGCCAAGGCTGGAATCCCCCTCCCGCCGCTGCCTGGGCACCCAAACTTTGCTCCTCAGTACGCGAACCTTAGAAGAAAATGATGTCCCTCGATGCAGGGGCCCAGTACCCTATACAGAATTCACCACGTAGACGAAGGCCCACGAAGCTGAACGGATACGTGTATTTTGTTTTGTTTTTGGTCTACTTTCGCCTGTGGATTAGCCGTGGGCACTCCTGCCCAGCGTGGAAAGCGAGAGCACAGGTTTGGAAAACAACGGGATATAGCTCAGTGACTGTGGGGCTGTCCTACCCTCAAGGGACCAGGAAAGAGAAAGAGGGCAAAGTAACTCCGGATGCGGAGATCCGCCTCCAGGCTCCCAGGACTCCCGGCTCCCAACGATCCTCAGAGAAACCTTCTGCTCCGGCCGGGGCCGCTGCAGGCCCTCTCTCGAGAGCAATCTCGAGAAGGTTCTCTCCCTAAGCCAAGACTCGCAATGGGCTCCCTCCTGCCCCCCGCGGCTACTCTGCGGGCTGGAGGCGAAACCTCGTGGGCTGAGGGAGGGCTCTGTGGTACCTAGCCTTTGGTCTGTGGCTGGAACCAGCGTGCGCGACGACCTGCGGGGTCTGGCGGGAGCCGAGTGGAGAGACTGACAGAGGGGCGCACGGTAGGCTTGGCTAACAGGAGCTCCAGGTAGAGAAAGTCAAACTGATATTTTTTATGATAAGCCCTTGGCTGCTAACCGAAAGACCTTAGGGTTCGAACCTACCAGCCGCTCCGCGGAAGAAAGATTACCCATTGCCCTTGATTCCGACTCATAGCCACCCTGTAGGACTGAGTAGAACTGCCTCATAGGGTTTCCAAGGCTGTAATATTTATGGAAACAGATTGCACGTATTTTTCCCGCGGAAAGTTCGAACTGCTGAATTTTCGATTAGCACCCCAGTGCTTAACCACTGCGCCCTGCTCCTTCAGGAAGGATTAACCATAAACCAAATCCACTGGGGTCGAGTCGATCCCAACTCATAGTGACCCTATCGGATAAAGTTGAACTGTCCCATAGGGTTTCCAAGCCCTGGTGGTGCAGTGGTTAAGAGGTCAGTAGTTTGAATCCACCAGCTGCTCCTTGGAAACCCTATGGGGCAGTTCTACTCTGTCCTATAGGGTCACTATGAGTCGGAATCCACTCGACAACAGGGGGTTGGGTTTGGTTACAGGGTCTCTAAGGCTGTAAATATTTATGGAAGCAGACTGTCACGTCTTTCTCCCGCTGAGCGGCTGGTGGGTCTCAACCGCCGACCTTTCTGTTAACAGCCGAGCGCTTTAACCACTGTACCACCAGAGCTCCTCCCGTAAAGATTTAAGTTAAAAAAAAAAACAAACCCGCTGCCATCGAGTCGATTCCGACTCGTAGTGACCCTACAGGACAGAGTAGAACTGCCCCGCAGGGTTTCTCCAAGGAGCAGCTAGCTGTTGAACTTGAACGGCCAACCTTTTGGTTAGCAATTGTGCCTCTTAACTACTGCGCCACCAGGGCTCCCCTCTAGGTCTGGAGATCAAATTGTATCTCCAGAAAAAATTTGATTTTTTTTTTTTTTTCCTAGTGTAAGTGCCGAACGCCAAGTTCTCTGGGAAAACGCTAAGTCCGTCCAGGAAAAGAAAGTACATTTACAGTTGGCATTGCTAATGGAAGGTGGGGATGCAGAGAGCCTGATTTGACCGGCGGGGGTGAGGGGGGAGTCGCCACCTCCAGAAGACTTGTTCTTGAAGACTCATCTTCAAAATTGTCTTTATTTATTATTGATTCTGATTAGTCAGAATTAATGTTTACTTTCTTTGGTGGCGCAGTGGTTAAGAGCTTGGCTGCTAACCAAAAGGTCAGCAGTTCGAATCCAGCAGCCACTCCTTGGAAACCCTATGGGCAGTTCTACGCTGTCCTATAGTGTCACCGTGACTGTAGTGTCACTGTGAGCTGCAATCGGGTCTACGACAGTAGGTTTGTTTTTTTGGTTTTGTGCTCGGTCGTCTGAGCATTTTATTCAATCCATCAAACAAAAACAACTGAAACAGCTATTTTCTCCCTTTCCTTGAATTATTTTCTCCCCGGAGGTGAGTTTCTTAACGTTTTTAGCACCTTGGAAAATCGAATGAAAGTTAAACAATCTTTTCCCTAGAAAACCACCACAACACACAGGCTTTTGGAAAAACAAAAAGAAAAGCCATAACCAAACAAACAAGAAAACCCACAGAATTTACTTTAAAAAAAAAAAAAAAAAATTCCTCTGACGGCAATGACCCCGGAATAACAGTCCCACGAATTAAGGATTCTTCTCTAAGCAATTTCATCCTCCAGTATCAAAGAAGCGGCAACAACACCGAGCAGAAATTGAGCATTGCTCTACTCAGATACATCGTCCAGTTTTCCAGACTGTTTCCTTCACCACGAATTAGGAGTCTGGATTCGCCTGCTCAGCTGAGGCCGAGCCCAGTGGGACTGACTGTGGGAACTTCCGCCTTCTACGTGCTCCGGGGCGCGCTCTTAGGGTGCGGTGAGCCGGCAGAGGCGTGGGAACCTGGCCCACCAGACGCCTGTGGGTGACGGCAAACTTCTGTTACCCGTCTTGGCCCGGCCACGCCCACCCCAGCTGCGAGCTGCAATTTAGCGCTGATGGGCCTCCTGACCCGAGACCCAGGAGGCGGAGAAAGGGGGCGACTCCACCAGTTTTATGAGTCCTGTGAAAGCTAAGCCCGTTTTTGTTTTGTTTTGTTTCTTTTCCCTCGTAGCTTTTCCACACCAATTCCTTGTCCATCCGAATGAAGATTAGCCATCGCCAAATCTCCCAGAGGTCTCTTAACCATCATTTTAACCGAGACTGCTAGTGAGCTGCTAAGCATACCATCCAGAAAAGAAGTGCTGAAGATGTTGCCCCCGGGACGAGGTGGCCGAGTGGTTAAGGCGATGGACTGCTAATCCATTGTGCTTTGCACGCGTGGGTTCGAATCCCATTCTCGTCGAATAAAACGTTTTAGTGGAAAAACAATGAGTCCATATAGTCCCTTTGAAACTCTGCTCAGAGCCCTAACTTTAGCTTGAAGAAAGCTACTACCCTCCTTATTCCGCTGTTCTTTCTTAGCTCCTCGATTCCCTGACTTCCTATTACTAGGGCATACTTGTGATTTCCCTTTTACAAGCTGAAATATTGTTTCCCTTACAGTATATTTGGTATTGATTATCGAGATTATCTAAAAATTGGGATAATTAATTTGATAAAATTAATTTTGGTAGGCTTACTTCCTGGCAACTGCAGGAAGCCTAAGAAGGGAGCAATGGCCCATAAAAGAGTAAAGGAGGAGACAAGAGTGTCTGGTCATCTCAATCCCCCCAGCATTTTTTTTTTTTTTTTTTTAAGAAATCATGACTACTGTGAGCAGCAAAATAAAATTCATGAAAAGCATAAGGTCAACAGAAAAACGCAGTAGGACAAACACACCAGGCAGAAATTGAATTACTTAGATTCTCAAAAACAAATTGACCAGAAGTGAAGAAACTTACAGCATTGAAGAGATGGACACAGAAGTTTAAAAAAGAATTAAGAAATTTGAAGGTTAATTAGTTTCATGTGACAACCACATAAACCAAAAAATTTACTCTTGTAATGGTCAGATGCTCTTTTCCAGGTTTGGCCATATTTATGCATTCTTTACATGCCCTCATAACATTTGCACAAAAATTAAATTTCACCTTTTCCAATTAACAGTACATTACAATATTTTTCTTTTAAACTCAGTCTTCATGAGCATTTTAATAGCTGCATAATAGTCAAAGGAGTTGGTATACTGTAATACACTTTAGCCATTTTTCTGTTTTAGAAATTTATTTTCTTTTAGGACTTAGTGGTTCAAAGGATTGCGTGTTGCAGAAATGGGTCAAAGGCTTTGAACATTTTATGGCCATTATTAATAACTAGTCAATGTGTTTCAATATCTGTTCTTTCTCTTTACAAAGAAGTCATGAATACATGAGGGACCTAGTTTCCCCACAGTCACTTGTCAAGCGGGAGTTATGATTATTTATGTATTTTATAAGTATATAAAATAGAATATATGTTATATATTCATATGTTTTAGACATATACAGTAGGTAGAATAGTAGAGATTTTTCCAAATTTTGTTTTCTAATTATGTTTTCATCTGCTTAGGA
This sequence comes from Trichechus manatus latirostris, assembly GCF_000243295.1. Classification (NCBI taxonomy): domain Eukaryota; kingdom Metazoa; phylum Chordata; class Mammalia; order Sirenia; family Trichechidae; genus Trichechus; species Trichechus manatus. Next base: position 150,120 of record NW_004444281.1, on the reverse strand, counting down.
CTATTTACTGCAACTATTTTCCTATTATTTTTAAATAGATTAAAAAATAACTTAATCCGAAATTTTTTAATACACTGAAAATTAGGGAAATTAGTATAAAAATAGCCATGTACCACCTCAGAGTTTCCACTTTCATTATATTTTTTCAATTCTTTGTTTACAAAAATAGTAGGTTTTTTAATTTTTAAACTTTTTTATTGTGAAACTTACCACACATGCAAAAAAATGCATATAACGTTCAATGGCCCGTAAAACAGAAAAGAAAGAGAGAGTCTAGTCATTCCAATATTTAAGTAATTATAAAGCAGGCAACTGCATAATTGTGACAGATCAATAAGTGGAACATGGCGAGCATCTAATAAGTGACTCTTGGGTCCCCCACTCTCCCTTCCCCTCCCCAAAGGTAGTCACCAAACTGGCTTTTACTTTCATCACTTCCTTGCTTTTTCTTTACTGTTTTGTCACCGGTTTTTGCATTCTAAAACACTATTGTTTACCTATACCTGAATTTTGTATAAATCATATAACACAGATTTATTTTTTACTTTTTTATTATTAATATATCTATAAGGTTCATTTTTGTGGGCATCACTATAGCTTATTTCCATTTTTGTATAATATTTCAAGTATGAATATACCACAATTATTTGTCCTTTATATTAGTTCTCTATTGATGCATAACAAATTACCCCAAAACTTTATTACCTTCCAATTTCTGTGGGTCAGGATTCTGGGTGGGGCTTTGATGGCTCCTCTGGCTCAAGGTCTCTCACAAGCCTGCAACTAAGATGTTAGCAGGGGCTTCACTCATCTCAAGGCTAGACTGGGAAAGGATCAGCTTCCATGGTTGTTGGGAGAGTTCATTTCCCCAGGCAGTTGGACTGAAGACCTATGTCCTCATCAACTGCTGTCTGGAGGCCATTCTAGTTCTTAGCCATGTGGAACTCTCCACAAGACTGTTCCTATGGGGGCTTGCTTCATCAGAGCAAGTAAGGAAGAAGAACTAAAAAGAATGTAAGACAAAAGTCACTGTCTTTTATAACCTAATTTGAAAGTAACATTCCAACACTTTTGCTGTACTCTAGTCATTGGAAGTGATTTACTGAGTCTAGCCCACACTCACAAAGATGGGATTACACAAAGATATGAATAATTGAAGCTCAGAATCATTGGGGGCACCTTAGAAGATGCAGACCACAGCTTTTATAATGTTGATGAATATATGTTTCCCTTTTTCACTATTAGAAATTATACTCCTAGACTATTCTTGTTTATGTTTTTGATGTATCCTTGTCTTAGTCATCTAGTGCTGCTATAACAGAAATACCATAAGTGGGTGGCTTCAACAAAGAGAAATTTATTCTCTCACAGTCTAGGAGGCTAGAAGTCCAAATTCAGGATGCCAAATCCAGGGGAAGGCTTTCTCTCTCTGTCAGCTCTGGGGGAAGGTCCTTGTCATCAATCTTCCTTGTTCGAGTAGCTTCTAAGCGCAGGGACCCAGGGTCCAAAGGACGTGCTATTCTCCTGGCTCTTGTTTTCTTGGTGGTATGGAATCCCCCATCCCTCTGCTCACTTCTCTCTTTTATATTTCAAAAGAGATTGACTTAAAATACAACCTAATCTTGTAGATTGAGTCCTGCCTTATTAACATAACTGCTTCTAATCCTGCCTCATCAACATCATAGAGGTAGGATTTACAACACATAGGAGAATTACATCAGATGACTAAATGGTGGACAATCACACAATACTGGGAATTATAGCCTAGCCAAGCTGACACAAACTGGGGGGACACAATTCAATCCATAACAATACTCAAAATCACTCTCATTGATTCCGACTCATAGTGACCCTATAGGACAGAGTAGAACTGCCCCATAGGGTTTCCAAGGCTGTAAATCTTTACAGAAGCAGACTGCTGCATCTTTCTCCCATGGAGCAGCTGGTGGATTTGAAACACCAACCTTTTGGTTAGCAGCTGAGTGCTTTAATCATTGAGCTACCAAGGCTTCTTTTCTGATGTATACATGTACACATTTCTTCTGGGTATGCTTACATTTAGTAAAAGGATGCCACTTTTTTTCTAAAGTGTTTCCGTCAGTTTACATTCCACCAGCAACAACTGAGTTTCTCCATTGGTCCACAACCTCATCTCCACATTGTATTGTCATTCTTTGCAATGTTGCTCCTTTTAGTGGTGTGGTGCCTTATCATTCTGTTTAATTTTCTATGATGGAAATGTCCAACATACACAAAAGTAGAAAGAATAAAGAATCCATGAGTCCCTATGTGCCAGTTACCCAGCTTCAAATAGTTATCAATATTTTGGCAATAAAGAAAACCCATACTTCATGTTAATCTTTGAGATATTTCTACTGTATCTCTAATGGATAAGAACATTATGTATGATTACATCTAGCATAATTAGCAATAATTCTTCAGTATTGTTCAATGCCCAGTCTAGCTCAAATTTCCCCAACAGTTTAATAATACTTTCTATAGGCTAGTTTATTCATCATTCACATAACTGACCCTTTTTCAAAGCAGGTTAGAAAAAAAAGAGAGATCCTGCCTTCACTCAAAGGATATGAATCATTTCACTTGTAGTCACCCGTTAGCTTTTTTCCTCCTGTACTTTGGTGTAAGCACCAAGCTCCTGTTCTGCCACATAATGTGCACCAAACGATCTACAAAGGAATGAAAGAATCCCTGACTGCAAAGGGGCACTCGGTCTTTTGTGATAGCGTAACCTTCCCTGCTGTGTGTTTCTCCTCTGCAGCATCCATGGCTGAACTCTGGAAAGCATTGACCATTAGAGGAATCTACTGTATGATATGTGGACACAGTGTCTGTCTATGGTGCCTTGCCTCCTTGGTGATAGAAACTGACAGAAAGCTTTTCATCTGCCCAGAGTGCTTTCAGTTGTCCTGGAAGAAGGAAATCTGAGCAATTTGGTTGGCCTCATCAGAGAGTTGGAGCCATCACAGAACATGGGTCTGAGAATTTGCCCTGGGAGGGTACACTTCTGTGGTGAGTAGAACCTCCCATCTCCGTCTCTCCTATTCATTCACATTTTACTCTGCTGTGGCAAGCAAAGTGGAGAGATCTTGACTGTTCCCGTGAAACCCAGAACATATAGCTACTGATTGTTCTGGGGAGTTCCACCCTGTGTGAGGTAATGTGTCTTTCTGAGGTCATAGAATTGGTATAGACTTTTCTCAATCCCTCATCCCGCAAACTCCTAACTAGCAAGGTGCTCCTAGCAGCATTATGTAATTCAAATATAATGCAAGCCAACTATGTAATTTTAGATTTTATGGTAGCCTTTTAAGAAAAATAAAACATAAATGAAATTGATTTTAATAATACATTTCTCTTAACCCAACATATCCAAAATATTGTAATTTCAGCAGTTACATTTTATGAATTATTGAAGAGATATTTTACATCTTTTTTATACTAGATCTTTGAAATCAGCTGTACATTTTATACTTACAGCACTTCTCAATTATAATGAGGGAAGGACTCAATACCCATTTGTGGCTATAGAATTGGACAGTGGAAGTCTAGAACAGGGAGTCTTGATCTAGATTTACCCATGTTCAAATCCAGCTCTGTTAATTCTGTTCTCTGGATGAATGGGTGACAATCTTTGTAAGACTCAAATATCCTCACCTGCTGCGATGGCTATATTAACCCCAGCCTCACAGCATCATAGTGACAAATATAAATGCCCAAATTGTGCCTGTTTTAGGGAAGAGCTCCAGAGTATGTTGGTATTTATCATTGATCTTTTATCAAATCAGTGAGAAATCATGGCATCGTATACTTTTATGGATTACACTGTGTCCTCCAAAATTATGTGTTGTTAATCCTTAAACTTGTGGATGTAATCCCATTTGGGAATAGGGTTTTCTCTTTTATGTTAATGAGGCCATCAGTGTAGGGTGTGTTTTAAGCCAATCACTTCTGAGATATAAAAAAAGATTAGGTACAGAAGCAAACAAGCACAAACGGACAAAGATTGATGCCACCGGTGATCAAGGAACCTACGAAGAAAAACCAAAAGAGTCCCTTCCCCAGAGCTGGTGCCCGAAATTCAAACTTTTAGCCTCCTAACTGTAGAAAATAAATTTCTGTTAGTTAAAACTACCCACTTTGTGATATTTCTGTTACAGCAGCACTAGATAACTAAGACAATACTTCAGCTCTGAGTTTATCATGTAATAATTAAACAGCAGAGCTAAAAGCGATATTAGAGACCATCTTCTGATTCAAGCAGCTTTATTTGGCAAATGATGGAACCCAGATTTAGAGCAGAAAGAAACCTGCCCAAATTGGGATAATTATTTAGAACTTACCATGTCCAAGATTATCTATATAAATTGCTAGTTATCACACAGAAATGATGTCAAACTCTAGCTTATTTCATCAATGAATATTTATTTTGGGAATCTTTTGTGGACTGGGCATTGGAGACACAGTAGTAAACAAGACAAAATCTCTGTGCTTGAGAAGCTGAAAGGCATTATATTCACTACTGAAAGAGGTCTTTACATCTGTTTCTAATGACACGTAATTTACATTAAGAACATTACACTATCATAATTATACTTATGGATGAGTCATGACAAAGTGACACCACTACTGCAAATTACCTAGAATAAGACTTAGACCATTGTATTTTACCAGAAATATTTGGTCCCACAATCCCCCACCCTCTCTAGCTTCCTCATCCCCAAATGTAACCATTATCTTGACTTGTATCACCATGGATTAGTTTTGCCTTTGTTCAATTTCATACACTAAATAGTTATACATTAAGAATTATATGCAAGATGGTGCCTGGCTACCACTACTGACCATTCTGACCAGCGACACAATAGGAGATCCTGGATAAAATGGGAGAACAATGTAGAACAAAACTTGAATTCCTAAAAGAGGCCAGACCTACTGGACTGATAGAGACTAGAGGAACCCATGAGACTATTACCTTAAGAGAACCTTTGAACTTGGAATTGAAGGTATTTCTGCAGGTCACCTTTCAGCCAAATAATAGATTGGCTTATATCACTGTTGAGTAATGAGCTCCCTTAAACAATTAACTATATGAGACCTAAAAGCTCAACAGTTACCCAAAAGCAGATGAGAAGGCAAGGAGGGGAAGGGAAGCTAGATCAATGGAAACAGAACAAACAGAATGGAAACAATGAGAATGCTGACACATTGTAAAAATTGTAATGAATGGCACAAAACAATTTGTATAAAAATTGTTAAAGGGGAACCTAAAATGTTGGGTAAACTTTCACTTAAAACACAATAAAATATTATTGAAACAAGTTATATGCAAGCTGACTTCTTTTGCTATACTGAGATTTACCCATGTAGAATTATTTTATTCATTTTGTTTGCTCTATAGAATTCCATTGTTAAAATATACCTCCACTTAATTACCTTTCTACTGTTCATGCACATGGATTGTTTACTCTTTGAAGGTATTATGGATACACATTCTTGTGTATGACTTTTTGTGACATGTTCTATCATTTGAGAATAAAGATAGTGTGTTTTTTCCAATCTGGAGGACTGTTTTTTTTTTTTTTGCCTGATTGCACTGGCTAGAATTTTCAGTACAGTATTGAATACAAGTGCTGCGAGTAGACATAAAAGTCTTTTTCATGATCTAGGGGGAAAACACTCAATCTTTCCCCTTTTTTAAGTATGATGTTAGTTGCAGGTTTTTCATAGTTCTCCTTTTATCAAGAATTGATTTTTTTTTCAGGAATTGATGTTGGACTTTGTCAAATGTATTTTCTGTATCTATGATCATATAGTTTTTCTTTTTAGTTTGTTAATATGGTATTGCATTGATTGATTTTCAAATGTTAAACAAACCCTGCATTTTTGGGATAAGCCAGGAATACTTGATCATGATGTACCATTCTTTTAATATATTGTTGAATTTGATTTTCTAAAATTTTGTTTAGAACTTTTGTACCTATGTTCATGAGAGATACTGGTCAGTAGTTTTGTTTGTTTGTAATGTATTTGTCTGATTTTAGCATCAAAATGATGCTAGCCTCATAGAATGAGTTTGGACAGGTTGGCAAATGTTTTCTGTGAGAGGCCAGATAGCGAAAGCTCTACAGGCCATAGGGTCTCTGTCACAACTACTCAATTCTGTTATTGTAGTAGAAAAGTAGTAACAGAAAATGTGTAAATCAGTGAGGGTGGCTGTGACCCAGTAACTTTATTTTCAAATCAGATAATGGGCCAGATTTGGCTTGTGGGCCATACTTTGTCAGTCACTGAGTTAGGAAGTATTTCTTCCCAGTTCTAAAACTTATATAAAAATGCAGAAGCAACCAAAAATAACAAGGTTGGAGGATTTACACAATCAATCCTTATTTTAAGCTATAGTATATGGTTGATTGGTGTTGCTCCAAGATTAGGCAAAACGAAAGATGGAAGGAACAGAATAGACAACCAGAAATACACCCACGCATGTATAGACACCTGATTTATGACAAAGGTGCAGTGGACAAAGGGTTGTCTTTCCAATAAATTGTTTTGGGTTGATGATATGTCCATACGGAAATATCCACGTGGAAAAACCTCTTACAAATAACCCAATGAAAATGCAAAGACATAAACAGCATTTTCCACTAAATGATATTCAATGTCCAGTAAGCATGCGGAAGAAGTATACATCACTACTCATCGGGGATCTGAAAATTAAAATAAAAGTGAGATATCATTACACATCCTTCCAGAAAGGCAAAACAATTGACAAAATAAGAGAAAGATATAAAACAAGACTGTTTTACATTGCTCGCAGGAGTTTGGTTTAGCCACTTTGGAAAAGTATTTGTCAGTGTTTACTAAAAATTAAACGTGTGGCCACCTTACAAACTGTCAATTCCACTCCTACTTTATGCCCCAAAAATATGTATATGCCTACCAAAAAAATTATACAAAAACATTCAGAGTTTATATTCATGATAGCACAAAAAAAAAAAAAAAACTCTGAAAACCACTGAAAAATAAGCAAGGGCATTGAATTTTAAATGGTTAACAATTCTCAGGCCATCGTGACTCAATGAAATATTTACCATGCATTATTTTTAATTGCAACAAAATAAACTTTAGAATTTAAATCTATAAACTATAGTATTAACTTTGTAGCATAGTTAATTTAAACATAAATCCAAATATATTATGACTTTAACAATCCCTAATTTGCTAATTTTTTACATAAAATGACCATCTTTTTCTGAGTATATTAATAAAAATATTTTTAATGGTATTTGACTCAAATGTTGCTGGAAAGCCTAAACATAATGATGAAACTATTGACCTACCCTATTATTGGTCTTATGTATTGTTATAAAACACAAAATATGCCATTATATTTACTTTAGATTATCTAAGTACTGGTAGGTCAGGTGCAGAACCTACCAGATGAAGCAAATGAGGCTTTATCTAAGTGGTGACAATTTTTTGGCGAGAAATGAGCATCAGGGAGAACTAGACAATGCAAAACTAAAATTCTGTAAGAATTTGAATCCAAGACCTTTTGCTTACCAGACAAGTAGAATGAAAAACAAAGCCACAATCCCACTTACTGTTCTAAAAATTAATTTATTTGATATGCATAATATGGACAATATTTAAGAGCATGCCAGTAGAATTTCAGATTTTGCAAGTGAAAAATCACATTTCATTTTGAGCGGGAAACATACCAAGACAAAACTCCTTGGTAAAAGACATTGCCAAGGCCTGAGCAGAGGAGGCTACCGCTTGTGGAAAACGCAAGTTTCATACAAATTGTTTGTTTTTCAATTCCTATCCTGAAATCTATAGAAGGTTGTTCTAAGCACTGATCCTTGAGAAAAACCCAGCTCTTCCCACTCTGTCCACAACAATCAACAAATTCTGAAGTGTACATTCTAGGTGTGACAATGTGTTAGTGCATATCATGGTCACTGCTCTTGAGAAGATGGAGGTGTTGAGAAAAACAGCCACACTATCATAGTACATGGCAGAAAAGCAAACAAATGAAAAACAAGTTTAAATAGAGAGCTCTGGGGGTTTAGAGAAAAGTAATGTTATCAGATGGAAGGAATCAAGAATGGGTATTGAAGGATGAAATTTAAGAGGGAATAGAGAGTAGGGGGACAGGTATAGAAGTGGGAATTTCTCTATAAAAAAGAACAAGAGCCTGTTTAACTGAGTGTGGAACACTCAGGGTAGGAGTGATTTTTTTTTTTTAATAGTAATATTTTATTGTGTTTTCGGTGAAGGTTTACACAGCAGCCTAGGTTCCCACTCAACAATTTCTAAACAAGTTGTCCAGTGACATTGGTAATATTCTTCACAATGTGTGATCGTTCTCATTATTTCTGTTCTGGTTGTTCCATTTCCATTAATCCAGTTTCCCAGCCCCCTTATATTCTCATCTTTGTTTTTAAAGTAATTGTTGATCATTTGGTCTCATATAGGTGATTTTTTAAAGGAGCACAGTACTTCTATGTGTGATACTCAATTGTTTTGTGAGCCAATCTGTTATTTAGCTACAAGGTGACCCCAGGGGTTAGTTTCAGTTCAAAGTTTAAAGGGTATCTCAGGGCAATAGTCTTGGAGAGTTCTCCAGTCTCAACCAGTCCAGTAGGTCTGTTTTTTGTTTGTTTTTTTAGGAATCTGAGGTTCTGTTCCACATTTTTCTCCCATTCTATCATCAGGGTCCATCTATTGTGGCTCTGATTAGAATGGTCGGTAGTGGTAGCGGGGCACCATCTAATTGTTCTGGTCTTAGGGTAGATGAGGTAGTGGTTAATGTAGACTGTTAGTCCTGTAGACTAGTTTCTTTTTTGAGTCTTTGGTTTTCTGCTTTCTTTTTTGCGCCAGATAAATAGATACCAATAGTTTGCAGCTTAGAGGGTTACTGGCAAGTTTTTAAGACCCGAGGCACTACTCACCAAACTAGGATGTAGAACATAACTTTATGAACTATGTTATGCCAATTGACCTAGATGTCCCACGAGACTATGGTCCTAATCCTTCAAACCTAGAAATCTAACCCTGCAAGGTGTTTGGTTATGTATAAGAAGTATCTGTAACTGTGCCTCCTACATACTTGAATATATGTGCATACATTCATATAGATGCATATACATACGCATACACCTATATATATATATACACACACACATATACATACTTATACACATATACAGGGGCCCTAGTTGTACAGTGGTCAATGCTCAGCTGCTAACTTAAAGGTCAGCAGTTCTAATCCACCAGCTGTTTCATGGGAGAAAGATGTGGCAGTCTGCCTCTGTAAAGATAACAGCCTTGGAAATCTTATGGGGCAGTTCTACTCTGTCCTATAGGGTTGCTATGAGTTGGAATCCATGGCAGATGGATTGGTTTTGGTTATACACACACATATATATATATATATGTTGTTGTTGTTAGGTGCTGTAGAGTCAGTTTTGACTCTCAGCGACCCTATGTACAACCGAACCAAACACTGCTTGATCCTGTGCCATCTTCACAATCATTGTTAGTTATGTTTGAGCCCATTGTTGCAGCCACTGTATCAATCCACCTTGTCGAGGGTCTTCCTTTTCTTTTTTTTGAATTATACTTTAGATGAAGGTTTACAGAGCAAATTAGTTTCTCATTAAACAAATAATATACATACTGTTTTGTAACATTGGTTGCCAAACTCAGGACATGTCAACACTCGCCACTTCCTGACCTTGGATTCCCCATTACCAGCTTTCCTGTCCCCTTCTGCCTTCTTGCCCTTGCCCCTGGGCTAGTGTGCCCATTTAGTCTTGTTTTGTTTTATGGGTCTGTCTAATCTTTGGCTGAAGTGTGAACCTCAGGAGTGACTTCAGTACTGAGTTAAAAGAGTGTCCAGGGAGTAGAAGTGATTTTTTCAAAGTAAACTGGAAAAGTGTAGATGAAGAGTAATGGTTAGAAATACAGATTAATTAAGTATATTGAAGATCTTTTGAAGAACTCTGAGCAAAAGAGTTACATTATCAAACTGAGCTTTGACGTATATGTCTTTAACTGTGGACGGTCAAGAAGGATGGAAGATGGTGATACTAGAGGTGGAGAAACCAGGAGCTATTCAAACAGGGAAGGGCCCCAGGTATTGGGCCACATTCCTCCATCAGCCTCTGAAGTCAGCTGTGACATACATGTGACACAGCATTTCCTCCACAATGTTATGTACCATGAATGAATGAAGGAATAAATGAAAAGAAAGAGGATGTGCAGAAACAATATGCAAGATTTGGCAAGTCATTGGAGATGGGGATGTCTATTTAATGGATGAAGCAGTCCACACATCTGTAAATATGGTGAGCATATATAGAGAAGGAATGATAGAGGAAACATGAGCTGAGATGGAGTAAAGTTTACACATATTTTGGAGTAAAAATCTGCTTTCCAGTACTAGATTTGTACCACTTACCAGCCATGTGATTTTAGGAAGTTATTTTTCTCCTGTGAGTCTCAGCTTCATCTTTAAAATGAAGATAATGATATCTATGTTTGTGGAAAAATTAAATTGGATTAAATAAAACAACGTGAGTGATTTCACTTTTTATCGTGTCTGACACATTGCCCTGAATAGCAGTTACTACTATGAGGTGCTTTTGGTAGTATTTTGAAGAGGAATATCTCAAGCCATATTGTCACAAATGCAGATTTAAGTTAAGTTTATTTAAGTTTTGGCTGGACACAGTTTTGGCAGCCATTCACTAGTTGGACTAGATTGCCTACTCAGTACTATGGCCATAGAGGAGACTGTGGATGTTTCTGAAGGCAGAAAGATCCAGATAATTGGAAGAGAAGAGGGGAAAAGACCAGCCAAAAGACAAGCACAATTGTCCCTTCCCACAAGTCAACGTGAGTCAGAATTGACTCAACAGCAATGGGTTTGTTTTTTTTTTTTTTTTTTGGGTTTACAAGTCCAAAGGGCCCTCCCACTGAGTGAGCCCAGAATAGAATGGACAACATGGTCCCTGAGTTTTGGGTCCTGCCAAGCACAGGGGTAGCTTGTTAGCTCATATGGAGAAGTCCTTAGAAGCCAATGTTTCTCTTTGTAGTGAAATGGACTAAGAATGATTTCTCATGAAACACACAACCCCTGAAGCTGACCAGGCAGCACATCTTTCTTAATCGAAAGATTCTGACTTGGAGCTTCAGAGAAGGCAAGTCTATCTTCAAGTGACACAACATATCAACTGCTTTATTTGGTACATAAGAAAATAAAATACTATATGTACCAATAATAATTCATGAAAAACTTTCAGGGAAAAGAAGAAATGCAAATTTTAACAAAACCAAAGTTTTTTGGGGGGGAGTGAAATTTGAGAACCTGCCAGAAGGAGTACTCAAAGGACAATGGCCATAAAGGATGACAATTTGTCTCTGGTCTTCTAGATCATCCACCAAAGGAAGTAAAGGAAGTTCTTTGAGGGTCTCCCAGTTGGCAGCTGCAAGGTAGAAGAATATTCATTCATTTGTTTCTTCAGATATAGATATATATATATTTTTTCCACCTACTCTGTGCCAGGCACCACTCTAGAAGCTAAAAAATACAGCAGCGATCAAAATAGAGAGAAGGAAAAAAATCCAGCTCTCAAGGAACTTATATTCTAGTGGGGAAGGCTGAGTGGTGAAGGCATAAGCAAATGAATAGGAAAGTACACAGCATGTCGGATCTTAATACATATTATGAAGAAAAATAAAGTCATTAGTATCATAGGAAATGCGGGTGGGGTGGATCAACTACAAGAAGACACAGAAAGCTTCACTGATAAGACAAATTCTCCAGGTTTGGACACCAATGTCTCTCCTTACAAAGAGTAGAGGTCCCTCTCCAGGAAAAGAGCAGGAATTCAGCCATCCCAGAGCCACCCTGACCTGCTCAGCTCTTGGGCAGCTCCGAAGACAGGTCCACACTTAAGCATCTTCCTATAGCCATGGTGAGGTTTCCAATCTAGCAGCAGGTTTGGCATTGTTTCTCTCCTTGGGTCACCAATTTTAGCCACTCTATTTACTAACAGGAAAGAGTTCCAAGATAGTGAGAAAAGCAATGGACACAGTCATGTGAGGAACATTCAACCATTGGTCATTTGATTTTAAGGGGTACAAAGAGACACCACATATATGTATTGTGTTTGTATAAAGAAATTCCAGATAGATATACAGGAAACCAATATGGTTCTTTCTAGTAAATGGGGGAACTGGGCAGTGGGTTACTAGGTTGGGTGCTTACTGTATTCTTTATACATACAGTAATTATACCTTAGAGTCGAAATACCTGATTAAACTTTAAACCAAAACAAACAAAAAATGTTTTAACTACATTATCCTAAATGGCCACAAGATGGAGATAGTGTTTCTTAACTTACCTGCTGATGGAGGGAGGGGAGAGATCCTGTGAGCTCTTCCCTGTGCCTGCCTCTCTTCTGGTCTTTCCTTAGTACAGTAACAGTTGCCAGAATTTCTCTCCACTGACACTTGATTTCTCTCAGTGTGGTCCCTTTGTTGACCAAGTAAGAAATATGTTCATTAATTGAGCCAGCTTTATTTTTAAAATTTGGGGAAGAGGTGGAAATAATGACCGGAACCAAACCCATTGCAGTCACGTCGATAATGTACCTCCAAGCACCCATCACAAATACTTCAACAATTACCAACGTCTTGCCCATTTTGCTTCATTTATTATCAACACCCACATGTGGGGGGAGTGGTAAAGAAATCCAAAGCATGTTATTTCAATCATGAATATTTTAACAAGCATCCTAACTGATATGGACTTAAAGAAAACACAATACTATTTTCCCTCCTAAGATAATTTAAAAAATTATTTGTAACATCATCCAATACCTAGTCCTTTAAAAAAAAAAAAAATCCCCAATTTCCTCAAATATTTTTTTACTATGATTTTAGCTGAATAAGGATCTCATCAGATCCACACATGGCATTTGGTTATGTTTCTTAAATCTATTTAATATGTAGCATGTATCCAAGTTTCCAAGTTGCTATGTTTGCTCTTTGGAGAAGGCATCAAGAGACTATAATCTAGGTGACTGGAATTCTCATTGTTCATGGATTGTCATTTCCTGTAAACATTTTCTGTGAAAAGTTCTAGGAAAAAAAGAAAAAGTTTTGTTTTCTAAAAAGAAAAATAACAAATTTAAGATCATACTGATATTTCCCACTCAAATTTAAGTTAAAGGGATTTTTTTTTTATTGTACTTTAGGTGAAGGTTTACAGAACATACTAGCTTCTCATTAAACAGTTAGTACACATACTGTTTTGTGCCATTGGTTGCCAACCCCACGACATATCAACACTCTCCTCTTCTCGACCCTGGGTTCCCTATTACCAGCTTTCCGGTCCCCTCCTGCCTTCTGGTCCTTGCCCCTGGGCTGGTGTGCCCATTTAATTTCATTTTGTTATATGGGCCTGTTTAACCTTTGGTTGAAGGGTTAAACTCAGGAGTGACTACATTACTGAGCTAAAAGGGAGTCTGGGGGCCATACTCTCAGGGTTTCTTCAGGCTCTGTCAGGTCAGTAAGTCTGGTCTTTTTTTGGGAGTTAGAATTTTGTTCTACATTTTTCTCCAGCTCTGTCTGGGACCTTCTATTGTGATCCTTGTCAGAGCAGTCAGTGGTGGTAGCTGGGCACCATCTACTTGTGCTGGACTCAGTCTGGTGGAGGCTGTGGTAGTTGTGGTCCATTAGTTCTTTGGACTGATCTCTCTTGTGTCTCTGGTTTTCTTCATTCTCCTAAGTTAAAGGGATTTTTACCGAACATCTTTGAGTTTATAATTAAAACTCTTTTACTGAAAACTCTTAGTTCCTGACACAATAACTGTATAAAATAGTGAAAGACATCTTAACACTTTTGTAACTCTGAATTAGGAACAAGAAGGAAAGAGAAGAAAAAAATTGAACAAAAGAATCAATGAAGAAATTGAATCCATTCTGATTTACAAATCCAAAATATCTGCTAGAAATATATTTTCTATATGTAGAAATAAATCACTTTAAAAATATGACTACTTTAAGTTAAAAAAAAAAACTCTATCAAATTTCATTGGCAAATGAGAAGGTAGTTTCTTTTCTAAATTAGAATGAGAAAAAGAGCGTTTTTACAAGAATGCAGTATTTTGAGTTCTTCCTGTGACCAATCACAGTAATCCCACTTTTCATGTAGAAACTTGTATATTGAAACTATGACCTAGACAAGCCAATTAAGCTAGTAAAAAATTATAATTATTCCGAACTCCTTTCCTACACATGCTGAGGTCCCAACTAGGTATTACTTTCTCAGTCTTGGGAAATGCAGTATCTTTTTTATGGTTAAACCATTTTGTGGAGCTGTGTAGCCCATTAACTACAACATTTCTATCACCAGGAAGGCAATTTTTGTAAAAAGAATATACTGTGCCAACACTTGATTGTTGGCATGGAAAATGGTCACAACTGAGCAGAAAAACAAAAAGAAACAAACACCCTCTCCCAGAGAGATAGAATTCCTTGCCTATCCTCCAAGAAAAAATATATTTGGTACTCCTTTGTTCTGGACTGAAGTTCAGTAATATTTTCTCCTTCCCAAATTAAGGAAGAAAGAATACAGAAAGCTTGGAGTGGTAAAACAGTTTAAAAAGAAAATGCTTTTTTTAATGAAATAGAATAACACTCTTTTTTCATGGTTTGTGTGTTTGTTTCTTGCTGAAGAAATCCTACCTCGTCGTTTAAAAGGTTTTAGTAGTTCTCCTTTTACGTTTAGGGACTTTTAATTTTCCCTTGCGGATAACCAATCATCCTGATAAAGTTATTGACTAGCCTATTTTTTCCTCACTAATCTGAAATCCCACCTCTTCTTATTTCTAAAGTGTCTACAAAAAAATTAAATCTGGTCTTTGGATTTCTATCTAATTCAGTTGGTAAATGTATCCATCTCTGTGCAATAACACCCAATATTATAACTATTGAGTCTTTATACCCACTAAATCATGTTCTACCTCATCAGGAGTTTCTCAGCTATTTTTGTCACTTTTGTCAGGAGCTGAGCTGAGCTGGAGAGAGAGCTGAACTGAGCTGCCAGGTGTCGGAGTACTCAGTTAAGACAAGCTAAAATGAAGAGTCAAGTCTCTAATCACTTACTTCGATAATACAAGCAAGAGGTTAAATGGGAGAAACCACTAACTCCTTCAATGTTTCATTTTCCCCCTAGGGCCAGCGCCACAGGGTGAGGGTCAGACACTTCAGCACAGATGGCAGATATGGGAAATTTCTCACTGCCAAGGGAGACTGGAATAGGGGCCTGTCCTCGTGAAGTCACTAGACCAACACTCTAATCTGATATTTAAACAAATAAAATGTATTGAAGGAATGAACCTCGGGAGAGCATGCAGTCAGTTTGCCTGTAACTGTAAGCTTTGCCTTACAGGCAAAACAAAGAGATATGTAACAAGTAGAGTGAGTACAGATAACAATTTCACAACAAAGCAATGGCAAGAAAAGAGGTGAGATTTACAAGGGTGGCAATTAACTGTGAAACTTTCTTTATACCAGTTTCTAGTGTAACACAAATCTCGCATACTTGATACATTGTAACTAAAGTAATAATTCTTAAATGAAAAGTATAAACAATTTCGACACGGAAGTTTAGTGATATGGAACTTAGTGATATAATTGCAGCTGGGCCATCTTAATTGGAAACTTTGGATAAAGAACTGACCATTAGTTAGGAAAATGTAAATAAACTGCTTATTTAGCTGAGAGAAATGCGATAACACCTAGGCGCTTGCTGGGGAACTTGTTAAGGTAGTTGAAACAACATGTTAATCTATAGGCTCTAATTTACTTTTAACAACCCAATAAAGCTTTTTCAGAAGCCAGATGCGGGAACACTCTTAACATAACAAACACAACTGAGCTTTGTTTTTCAAATGGCAACTTTAACAGAATCCTAATGGTTATCAGAAGTGTAGAAGTAAAACCCTAAGTTTAATTTCTGAATGGAGTACTTAATTTTAGTACTGAAATCTCCCCAATTAGACCTACTGGCACACAGGCCCTTGGCCAAGGTCTGTCTTGGGCTCTTCTGCTGAGGCCACCTAATCAAGGAGCCTTGAGACACTTTTTCTCCACTCTGACTCAATATCCAGTACTTATCCACTGCTAACCCTTTCCCTTCTCCTTCCCCTAGCCCCTAGGTCCATAAAATGGCAGAAATCTTTTGTTCAGAGCTCCGTTGCCAATGAAAGGTCTCCCACATTTGCACTGAACTGCCTGACCCTCACCTGGTCCTGTTCCATGGGGAGAAATAAACGACAACAAAAAAATATTTAGCTTGGAAATTATCGTTTGATTATTTGGATTAACGGAGAGTATCAGGGCTTCATGTGACAGAACAAGTCATGACATAAAAATCATTTATGCTGTGTTTGTTTACAGGTCTCAGTTATCTTTAGTGTAGGATGGCAATAGGAGAAAATAATGCTTTTCCTTTTCTCTTTCTTTCCTTATTTTTCATGCCATGAGTGGACATTTCATGGCAACATGAGTTGTATTTACAACCAGACAGAGAACGATACAAGTAGAGATATAGAAGAAACCACGCGGAAGCAGTTTCCAAATGCTAAACAAGCTGTTAGATGCAGCGGCTTAAAAAAGGAAAGAAATTTCAGAAGAGCCAGTAGGATGACAGTGGGCCTTGAAAGAAAGACGTGTAGGATTTGAATCGAAAAGGGGGAAATAATTTAACAAAGTGCTAATAGTTTGAGACATTATTACTGTACCAAATTGGATCCATTTTAGATACGTTAGGCAATAATTTATTTTAAATTACCAAAACGAAAACTCAGCCATAACCCTTCACAGACCTTGGCTTTTTATTATCTGAAGCATATAATGTTTAATAATTATCATCCAGAAAAACATCATCATTTGTTGGGTGGTTGGGTCTCGTTTATGTCAACCTGAATGATTTAGAACTTCCTTTTCGTCAGCGGTTCCAGGCATGGTCAGAAACAGAATTTAAAATACCAAGCAAAAAAGTTTTAAAATAGATTAATTTCAGTTTCAGAAGAGTCTGGGATAAATGCTCTCACATTTTTCTGCCTTCATTACGCCCCAAAGTCTTGTTTCCTCGTGTAATGTTTTGTTATATGGATATACGGTAAAGGCAAAAATTTCCTAACTAGAAACAACATTGATCCCTCTCAGACTGAAAATAACATTCCTCAAAATCCTTTCTCTTCAACTCAAATTTCGAGAAAATAATAAATCTTATTCTCGAAAGGACTGATATCCTAAAGGGAAGAATGAAAAACAATCCACTAACCGACATTGTTTACCCAAAGAGCACGAGTGCCGGGCTGAGGGCCCCAGGGGCTGGAATCCTTTCGCGCACGCGTACTGTCCGGCTCTGGTCCTGAATGCTGCTGACCAATCAGGACGCGGGAAGGAAGGGCGGGCAATTCCCCCAACAAATTCAAATTGCCCGCGCAACCTGAGTCGGGGCGTGAGTCCAACTCATTAACTCGGAAAGGGATCCTGTAGTATGAACTTGCTTCAAACTTAAAGTTTCTCTTCTAGTTCGTTACTTAACCCCAACGGGTAGCAGAACTGTGGACAGACTACATTTCAAATATAGGAAGTTCTTAAATGACAAAGAGAAGCTCAGGGCATCGTTACTTTACACTACAGTTTCTAAATTTTGTCAGAGTAAAGTCACGTTTTTGGTCGTTTCATCCCTGTCTTGACAAAAAAGATCCTAAACTTTGCCCAGTGGTTACTCAACTAGACTACGCAAAACTGGAACGAGTAATCTTGCCTCGAAAGAATATTTTCCTAACTGAATTACAAGCGGTACCAAGCACCTGATAAGGGCGAGCTGTTAGTAAGGGCCGAAGAAAAACAAGCGCCAACTCTCTCATTGAGGATATGAGTGGCTCTTAAAAGAGCCGTTTAGTTTATGTTGAGTTTACAACTTACTGTTTACTTGGCGCTGGTGTACTTGGTGACGGCCTTGGTGCCCTCGGACACGGCGTGCTTGGCCAGCTCCCCGGGCAGCAGTAGACGCACGGCCGTCTGGATCTCCCTAGACGTGATGGTTGAGCGCTTGTTGTAATGCGCCAGGCGAGACGCCTCACCAGCGATGCGCTCGAAAATGTCGTTGACAAATGAGTTCATGATGCCCATGGCCTTGGACGAGATGCCGGTGTCAGGGTGGACCTGCTTCAGCACTTTGTATACATAAATGGAGTAACTCTCCTTGCGACTTCGCTTACGCTTCTTGCCATCCTTCTTCTGCGCTTTGGTCACCGCCTTCTTGGAGCCCTTCTTTGGGGCCGGCGCGGACTTCGCTGGTTCAGGCATGACCGGATGAGCCGATAAACACTCGCGAGCAAGAGAAAAAAGTGAGGGAAGTACCAGCCCTGTCGTCCTTATATAGAAAGCTTTATGCAAATAAAGAGAAGAGTTAAAGTCCTGTGCTTGATTGGTAGTTATTTAGGGTGACATCATAATGTACTTTTGCCCAATCAGAATAAGCGAAGTCCAACGTCGCATTTCCATTGGTTAAGATGAAGTTGCACTCTTGACCAATGACACGTCTTCTTTTTCGCGCCCAACAAGGGTTATAAAAAGTGCTACTGTTACACGTTCGCCTCAGCTACTTGTGAGTTTAGCAAGTGCACTATGTCTGGACGCGGAAAACAAGGCGGCAAGGCTCGCGCCAAGGCTAAGACTCGGTCTTCTCGCGCTGGACTCCAGTTCCCCGTGGGCCGTGTGCACCGCCTGCTCCGCAAAGGCAACTATGCCGAGCGGGTTGGGGCCGGCGCTCCGGTATACCTGGCGGCGGTGCTGGAGTACCTGACGGCGGAGATCCTGGAGCTGGCGGGCAACGCGGCCCGCGACAACAAGAAGACGCGCATCATCCCGCGCCACCTGCAGCTGGCCATCCGCAACGACGAGGA
>NW_004444281.1:100481-130995 GCF_000243295.1 Trichechus manatus latirostris | reverse complement strand
CACCTGCAGCTGGCCATCCGCAACGACGAGGAGCTCAACAAGCTGCTGGGTAAAGTCACGATCGCGCAGGGCGGCGTCCTGCCCAATATCCAGGCCGTACTGCTGCCCAAGAAGACTGAGAGTCATCACAAGGCTAAAGGCAAATAGAAGCCAAGAGTAATTTTCAGCAGTCCCAGTGAACTAATCGAGTCCAAACCAAAGGCTCTTTTCAGAGCCACTCACATTTACTGGAAAAGAATGTAACATTCTACGTGGGGGCAGGGGAGAAGTAATAGATTTAATGTCGGAAAAATAGGGGTTAGAACAGGTTTCCCCCCGGGTCCCTGTTTAAAGTGAAACGAGGTATTTAAAGTTGGAAGCCCAGGTAACAAAAAATAAACCACGTGTTAGAATCTGTGAGCAGATCCATTAGGGCCTGTTTAATCTTTCCACAGGCAGCCATTAGTTTCCTCAGTTTTAAGTAGATACAAAAGAAGCTGTGGCTAGAATTTGACAGCTCATAAACCCACTGGCGGCAAGGCCGCCGGCAAGAGCCCGCCGGCCACACTGACTGCGTGAAGAAGCCGCACCGCTATCGGCCCGGCACCGCGGCGCTGCTTGAGATCCGGCGCTACCACAAGTCCACCGAGCTGCTCATCCGCAAGTTGCAGTTTCAGTGGCTGGTGAGCGAGATCGCGCAGGACTTCAAGACCCGCCTGCGCTTCCAGAGCTCGGCGGTGATGACGCTGCAGGAGGCGTGCGAGGCCTATCTTCTGGGGTTCTTTGAGGTCATCAACCTGTGCGACATCCAACTCGCCCCCAGATCGAGTGGAGAGCTTTGTGACACCATAGTTGGCACCTCGCCAAAGGCTCTGTCAGCCACACATTTCTCCTGAGAATAGAAATGTGTGACTCAGTTATGTTTTATAACATACATCCTCAATTCTTTGCTTTACTTTCTGAATTTGGAGGCGCTCTGCTATCCCTCAGTGTAGCTAAATTTACCCACTTAAAATTTAAACGAGTAAAATGTTGGGATGACATCTATAGATACGACACCATCCTGGATCCTGGGAAAGATTTGTGATAGGCCATTAAAATTTCAAATGCAGTTCACTCAGGGAACTTCACAGGATAGTGATTTCTGACAAACCTTAAAACTAGCCAAGACATTGAAAGAAATGTTTCCCAAAACTATTGCCATTCAAACACAAAGTTTTACTAATCAGCGGGATCATAAAACCTCTGTCTTTAAGACCTAGGTGGGGAAAGAGGATTATGGTATGGTTTGACAAGAAACTGCTTACGAGTGTTGGAAGGGGAGAGGTGCAGACTGCTTGGAGCTCCTGTCAGAAACAGGCCTCTGAACAAGGCAGACACGGTTATCTATGGAGGAAGCGTTGTTTAATGAAGAGTCTCAAATCCTTTTTTTGTTGTTATTGTAACCAAATAACCAAATAAGACCATGCCGATGGTCTTTTACTGCCGAGGTTACAGAATCTTGCCTCCTACTTTCTGCTAACTGAATTCCTTCAACTTGGCAATGTTGAATTTTACCTGAACCCCGCGATCCTAGAAAAAAGTATGTTTTAAGAAATCCCCCACGCCCACCCTTTGTGTTCATGGAAAGGCTACTGCAAATAGCCACCCTTCCTGATATGACTTAGATGAGACTAACGAACATGTCTTGTTTACCTATGACAAGGCCGGACCCAGACCCTCCAAATTCCCATGGCTTGTCCCCACCGATCAATCAGAAGCATAATGCTTGTTAACCAAAATTTGCTTAAGTTTCCCTCCTTCCCCTAAGTCCCTGAACCAAAACCCACTCTCATCGTAAGGGTCCTTAAGGACCCCTCTTTAAGGGTCCCTCTTTGAGAATAGGGTGAGGCATAAATCATTCCACTTCGTCTATTATAGATTGAATTGTCTCCCTCATAAGTATGTGTTCTGATTCCTAACTTCTATGTCTGTGATTTTAATCCCATTTAGGAATGAGTTGTCTTTGTTATGTCAGTGAGACAGGATCAGTGTGTAGGGTACATCGTGAGTCGATCTCTTTTGAGATATAAAAGAGATTAAACAAGCAAGCAGCGAGCAAGCAGAGATGGTGTATGGTTGATCCCAAGCCACAAGGAGATCTCCAAGGAACCAGAAAGCAGAAGCTGAAGAGACAAAGGAACCAGGAAGCAGAAGCTGAAGAACAAAGACTTCCCTCCAGAGCCGACAGAGAGAGAAAATCTTCCTCTAGAGCTGAAACTCCGAATTAGGATTTCTAGCCTCCTAAACTGTAGGAAAATAAATTTGTTTGTTAGTCGTCCACTTGTGGTATTTCTGTTATAGCAGCACTAGATAACTAAGACATCCCCACACCTGTTTTTTTTTTTTTTTTCTTCTTCTAGTATTACTTATTTTTGTCTCTAGAAAAGAAAAAAACCTTTAAATCTTGAGATGCTTGCTCAACTTATAATTGGAGTGTTCTCCCTGTTGTAATAGTTCCCCTTCCCCACTACTGTGACAGCCCATTCCCCTTTCCCTCTTTTCTTTCTGAAAAAAGTTTCTACCTCTCTAAATCAGGATTTTTTTTTTTTTTTTTTTGAGACACTGATATAATCCTCAAAACAGAGACTCTTAAACTTTTTTTCTTGTAAATCATGGACACGTTTTGCTGTCTGGTAACTTTTAAGGAAACCCTTCTCAGAGTAATGTCTTAAAAGTCCCCTATAATACAAAGATTGCAAAACATTTGTTATCAAAGTATTTCAAAATAAATTTGATAGAGTGATATGTATGCTTATATAGTTAATACATAATACCATCATTTGGCTTTTTTAATAACTGTCATCAGTAATTTTGGGTTTTTTTTGTTTTGTTTTTTGTTTGTTTGTTTTACCAGTTGCTGTTAAGTCGATTCCGACTCAAGGGATCCCGTGTGTGAGAGTCAAACTGTGCTCCAGAGGGTTTTCAATGGCTGATTTTTTGGAAGTAGATCATCAGCCCTTTCTTCCAAGGTACCTCTGGGTGGACTCAAATCTCCAATCTTTTGGTTAGCAGCCAAGGGAATTAACTGCATAGCCCAAGGATGCCCCCATCCTCAGCACCTGTTACTTTGTTGTTAGTTGCCTTGGAGTTGGCTTCCAACACATGAAAACCACATGTGTGCAGAGTAGAACAACACCTATAGGATTTCCAAAGCTTTTCTGTTGAAAAAAAGACTTTTTATTGAAAAAATGGAAAGCAAAAAAACTTATTCTGATTGACTTATACAATTTACTATTGAAATGCTGTCAGGGGTTCATTGGTCAACAAGGGTGAAAGCGCTGGAAGAATCTCATTGGTCAAGAAGGGTAGTGTCTTAGTCATCTGTTGCTACTATAACACAAATACCACAAATGGATGGCTTTAACAAAGAGAAATTTATTCTCTCAGAGTGTAATAGGCTACAAGTCCAAATTCAGGGCAGCAGCTCCAGGGAAAGGCTTTCTCTGTGGGCTCTGGAGGAAGGTCCGTGTCATCAATCTTCCCTTGGTCTGGGAGTGTCTCAGCGCAGGAACCTCAGGTCCAAAGGATGCACTCTGCTTCCCGGGCTGCTTTCTTCGTGTATGAGGTCCCCAACTCTCTGCTTGCTTCCCTTTCCTTTTATCTCTTGAGAGATAAAAGGTGGTGCAGGCCACTCCCTTTACATTGGATCAGGGATGTGACCTGGGTAAGGGTGGTGTTACAATCCCACCCTAATCCTCTTTAACGTAAAATTACAATCACATAATAGA
Source organism: Trichechus manatus latirostris (assembly GCF_000243295.1). Classification (NCBI taxonomy): domain Eukaryota; kingdom Metazoa; phylum Chordata; class Mammalia; order Sirenia; family Trichechidae; genus Trichechus; species Trichechus manatus. Next base: position 127,246 of record NW_004444281.1, on the reverse strand, counting down.
GGACAACCACACAACACTGGGAATAATGGCCTACCCAAAATGATGTACACATTTTTGGGGGGACAGAATTCAATCCATGACAGGTAGCTTGCTTTACAGGAAAGCTAGACTTAAGTTTCGATAAATACAAGTCTTCGGGGTGTTGTCCACTCGCCCGCAGATGTCATTTTGTCAGCCACAGGACTCCTTTATTATTTCATTTAACAGTGTTCTCTTTTGGATGGCTGGATTAGTTTCCTGGGGCTGCCATAACAAATTGCCAACAACTGAGTGGCTCAAAACAACAGAAATTTACTCTCTCACGGTTCTGGAGGCCAGGAAGTTCAAAATCAAGGTGCCAGAAAGGTTGGTTCCTTTTAGAGCCTCTGAAGGAGAAATTTCCCCATGACTCTCTCCCAACTTCTGGTGGTTGCTGGCAATACTTCCTTGGTTTGTGGCAGCATTACCCCAGTCTCTGGCTCCATCTTCACATGACCTTCTTCCCTGTGTGTGTGTCTCTGTGCCCTCTCCTCGTATTATAAAGATGCCAGTCATAAGATTTAGGGTTCATCCTAAATCCAGGGTGATTTCCTCTACGATACTTATTATATCTGCAAAGACCCTGTTTGCAAATAGGGTCTTTTCTTAACGGGAGCTCCTGGGTGGTGCAGTTAACATGTTAGGTTGCTAACTGAAAGATTGGAGGTTTGAGTCCACCGAGAGGCACTTTGGAAGAAAGGACTGGTGATCTACTTCCAAAAAATCAGCAGTCGAAAAAACCCTATGGAGCACTATTCTACTCTGACACACATAAGATCCCATGAGTCGGAATCAACTCCATAGCAACTGGTTTTCTTAAGCAGTTCTGAGTTCCGGGTGGACATGAATTTGGGAAGGAGGGGCGACACTATTCTACCCACTACAATGACTCTAAAAAAACTCAGACCAGACAGTATTTGAGCAGAGATTTGAACAAAACCAGAGAAGAAATAATGTTACTCTTTCGGGGAAAGTATTCTAAACAAGAAGATAATGCAAATATCAGAGGCAGTAGCACACTTGAAATGTTTAAGCAAGATCAACAGTGGCATCAATAGGGTAGGTGTCACCCAATGTGGTAACTCATGATGTCACACACACACCCTAACCCCGCCACACACGCACACCCCGCGAAGGGCCAAGCTCTGCGCCCTGCTGCCTGCTCCTCCCAGCCCCGCCCCCCGCCCGCATCCTGACTATCGGGTGATAGGGGTGGTGGGGGTGGTGATGAGTTACCACACTGGTTGACAGGTGACAGCAACCCTAATGACACCACTGCCTTGGCAGCCCCTCTGCCAGCTGAGCCAGCTCGCCTGCTGCCGCCGCTGACCCTGGGGTCATTTTGGTGTCACCTCCCATGTGACGCCACTAAAGATCAAAAAGTTGAAGTAAGTTAAACATCAACTTAAGATCCAGAATGTTTAAAGAAAATCAAGAGCATAGGGAACAGAATAGAAAGTGTGTTCACAGAGGTAGCCCCAGGGCAGATCGTATAGCGCTTTGTATGCCACACCATGAGTTTAAAAATCATTTTAAATGTCAGTTCATAAGAGTTTTGAGCAGATGAATGGCCTAATCTGATTTACATGTCTTTGAAAGTTCATTAGAGCAATTATATAATGGATAGTAAGTTTGGAAGTAAGGGTATAAATTGCAGTAGGCCTTTTGAGAAATCATGGTGGCTGGCCTTAACCAAAAAAAAAAAAAAAAAAACCCACTGACTTTGAGTCCATTCTGACTCATAGTGATCCTAAAGGGCAGAGTAGAACTGTCCCATAGGGTTTCCAAGGACCACCTGGTGGATTGGAACTGCCAACCTTTTTGTCTTAACCACTAGCCACCAGAGCTTTTGCCTTGGCCTAAGGTAGAGGCTATAATAGACATTGGTTAGATACAGTATGTATTTTGCATGTATAACTAATAAAATTTGTTGCTATATTTGATGTGTTCTGTGAAAGAATAAGAGGATGCAAGCAAAATACTGCATTTAAACTGAGGTTATCTTGATAATTCAGCTATCATGTTACAAAAGAGTCTGAGCAGCATTATCACATTTTAATAAAAGATATACTATATGTGTTTATAGAAAAATAATCACACCGTCTATGAATCTCATAAACTATAAATCGTATGAATATTTTGCTAGCCTTATTATTACTTATTATCACTATTTGCTATGCAAAACTCATGAAATCAGATAGAGACAGAGGCTTCTGCGTGGCAGAAATTTTACTGATTTTTAAAGTAAAGTATCTAAAAGTATATTTCATTAACTAACTAACTTATTGAAGCTACCCCTTCTATAAAATATACTGAGCTCTGCTCTTGCTGGTTGAATCAGTTTTGTTTTGTTTTTCCAAACATGTTATGCAAGTTTTCTTCTATTGTGTCAAATAATGATAGGGAGAAGCTTTATTCAGAAAGTAGACGTTGTGGTGGAGTAGAGATGGTATTGGCTCTAGATGTGGTGTTGGCAGTAGAGGTGTTGGTGGATTTGTTTTTAGTAAAAGGGGGAAAAGGGAAAGCAATTATTGTAATAGTAGCGGAGGGGGCCTGCTACACTAGGGAGAACATTCTGTGCATAAGATCCACAAGCATCTCAAAGAGTTAGGGGAAAAGCGTTTTCTTTTATAGAGTCTGACAGTAAATAAGGCTAGAAAAAACCCAGGCGTGGAAAAGTGGGATGAAAGGGTGACATCATTGGACAGTAAATCAGAATGTTTTATGTTGGGATCAGTCTATTCTCCAGGTTGTTGTTAGGTACTGTCGAGTAAATTCTGGCTCATAGAGACCCTATGTATGTACAGCATAACGAAACACTGCCTAGTCCTGCACCATCCTCACAATCATTGCTATGTTTGAGCCCATTGTTGGCAGCCACTGTGTCATTCTGTATAGTTGAGGGTCTTCCTCTTTTTCACTGACCCTCTACCAAGCATGATGTCCTTATCCTGGGACTGGTCCCTCCTGATAACATGTCCAGAGTATGTGAGACAAAGTCTCACCATCCTCGCTTCTAAGGAACATTCTATCTGTGCTACTTCCAAGACAGATTTCTTCATTCTTCTTGCAGTCTGTGGTATATTCCACATTCTCCAGGAGGCGTGGGCCCTTAAAGAGGGGAAATATGTTGGCTCAGGCTGAGGGCAGGCCAAAGTTCAGGGACTTGGAGGGAAGACAGAAGCTTACCTAAAGTCTGGTTAACAAGCATTCTGCTTCTGATTGATCAGTGGGGACAAGCAATTCACTTATTCATTTATGAGGTAAGGAATGGGGATTTGGAGGGTCTGCGTCTGCCCTTGTCATAGGTAAAAAAGAGGCCATCTATGAGTCTTATCTCGGTCATATGAGAAGGATGGTTATTTGCAGTATGCCATTTTCCTCAACACAAAGAGTGGTGTGATTTCTTTAACCATGGCTGTTTTCCAGTATCACAGAGTTTAGGTAAAATTCAGTATTAACAATCACAAGATAAGATAGAAAGTTATTTAAGTATTTTAATGAAAATTTTATCTTTGTTTTTATTTATGTATTTACTTATTTTATGAAATTTAAGTAGAATGCTTTTAAAATACTGTAATGCAGCAATGCTTAATTTAAATTTAAAAAAAAAAAAGAAATCATTGAAATACCCGATAGCAAGAAAATCATTGAATAACAAAGGGGTTACATGCTAATGCTGGAAGGATTAAAATTTCTAAGAATTTAAGCAATAATAAAATGTGTGTAGCTTTTAAATTAAGTATATACAACAAAAAGGTTTTAGATATACTGTTAAAACAAAAATCATATTGCACCAATAATATAAATTGATTGAAGTTTATTGAATAGACTATTTGCAAATTGAGGTAACATTTTGACTCGCAAAAACCCATTGCCGTGAATGAGAGATCATCCAAAGACTCTAATATTGTTACCAAATGCAATGGGTTCGCTGCTTGTACTCTCCTGAAGAATAACTAAGAATTAAGTGGATTTAAGGCAAGGCATAGTTTATTACTCGCAGCGAGTAAGGAGATTGGGTATCAGTCCCAAAGCACTCTCCCCCCGCGGCAAAGGGCTGGAGGAAGTTTTGTTCCACACTCGAAAGGGAACGTCATACATATCCATTACCTTCATACATATTTAAAAGGGGGTCGGGCTAGTATTTGGCACAGAAGTGGCTGAAGGACTTCTCGCTTCTGAAATGGGCTCGGTCGCCGCTCCTTGAGGTATATCCAGTGATTTTGGTTCTTTGGCATGGGTCTTCTGGTTCCTAGGCAATACTTGTTATGGGATGGGGCCATCTGGTGGTCAACCTGGTCGCTTACCGCGCATGCCCAGGATTCTAGTTCTAATTGGCTGATCTGAAAGACAGCTGCAAGCGGGAAGATTAGGAGGAAGCAATTTAAACTTTAATCGCGAGAGAGGTGAACAGTGTTTTCTGGTTGACACCATTCTCCTACAAAAAAATTTTTTAGCTCACATAACTTGTTGTTTAAGGACTTTTCTGTCCCTAGGTGGTCTCAATACCGCATGTTAGCCAATACTGTCATGGAAAAAGGCGGAGAACAGTATTTACATAATAACAATTTACCCTAAAACATACTCTCCAGTCCTACCCTGGAGTTCCTATTTCTCAGAACTGACTATACATAAATAACTCCTCAAAAGTGTCCAATGCTTAAGGAAAAACTGTCTCTACTAAACTGCTATTGTTTGACTTAAAGGTGACTTTAGGAAACCAGTTTGTTCAAGTTTCAAAAGATCCCACTTCCAGGGGAATTAAAACTTTCTCAATAAAAAAGTTAATTATCTATACAAGAAATAAAAACTGGATTATTATAAAGTTAGACTTTTAAAAGATGGTTCTACCCATCACTGGTAAGTAGACATAACAGAAACCGCTGTGGGAATTAAAAACTGGTACACTTTTGGTGGGAGACAACTGAGCAATATACCATAAAGGTTTTAAAATCGTGCATTTTATTACTATGTTATACTAGGAAGTTATATGAGCACCTGGAGTATATTTCCACCAAATATTAAGTGAAAAAATGTCACAAAATTGTATAGCCTCGCGCAAATACTGTTAGAGAAAAAATAAATGTGTATGTGTAGAGATAAATAGATCTAGTAAATAAACTGTTATTTTATTCCCTTTTGCTTTTTTATGTACTATCCACAATGTTATTTACTATGTAATAAGGTTGGGGGGGGGGCACAGTAAATGAGAAAAGAGGGAGGAAAAATGGTCCAGGCCTTGAGAATAAAGGAGCCCAGGTTGTGCAGTGGTGAAGAGCTCAACTGCTAACCAAAAGGTGGACAGTTCGAATCCATCAGCCGCTCCTTGGAAACTCTATGGGATAGTTCTACTCTGTCTTATAGGGTCGCTCTGAGTTGGACTAGACGGCAACGGGTTCGGTTTTTTTTGGTTTAGGATAAAAAGAACTGACCGTGAACCAAAAGGAATAAAGAGTAGCACAGCAGGCTTCTTCCCCTTTTTCATCCCCTCCCCCAGCCTAGAGAGACTTCCCGCCACCGCTCTTTCGGTTTTCATTCTGGTCCGCAAGAGATTGCCTATAAAAGGAAGCTGCTAGGTGCTATCGACAGTTTGTTCTCCGGTTGTTTGAGAATGTCTGGACGTGGCAAAGGTGGTAAAGGCCTGGGCAAAGGGGGCGCCAAGCGTCACCGTAAGGTTCTGCGCGACAACATCCAGGGCATCACAAAGCCTGCCATCCGGCGTCTGGCTCGGCGTGGTGGCGTTAAGCGCATCTCTGGCCTCATCTACGAGGAGACTCGCGGGGTGCTCAAGGTCTTCCTAGAGAATGTGATCCGCGACGCCGTCACCTACACTGAGCACGCCAAGCGCAAGACGGTCACTGCTATGGACGTGGTCTACGCGCTCAAGCGCCAGGGGCGCACCCTCTACGGCTTCGGCGGCTAAATGACAGCATTTTACCGCCCTATATCTTGCTAGAAAAACAAAGGCCCTTTTTAGGGCCCCCAAACCTTCATTTGAAGGAGCTGTAGAATGTTTACGTAGCTGCTACTTACTGAAATAGCCTTAAATGCTCCCAAGGTAAAGTCTGGGGTGTCCAACCTGTGTAAAAATCTGCCAGCATCCTCTGAGGCTGGGTTAGAGCCCCTGTTCAGTTACGTCCCTGGTTGACAGTTGGAACTATTTCTGCCATCTTTTATTTCATTTTGGGTCCTTTCCCCAGTTAAGAAAGTCTTTGAAGTCGCTTGGTTTCTGCATTCGGCCCTTCCCAGCACTCCTTGCCTACCCCGAGTCCTGAGTATATTTATTGTACGTTCCTCAAGGAGAAAAGATGGAATCTGAACAAAGGCAACAGGTTCCACTGATAAAGGGCGGGACCCTTGACAAAATCTTTAGTGTGAGGTTAAGGGACAGTTATGGCAGAAAGCTCTTGAGTATTCGAAATCATGCATCTTCCATTTGTTTCATTTTTTCCCTACATTTAACCACTACTGTAGGAGCCCTGGTGGCGCAGTGGTTAAGAGCTCAACTGCTGACCAAAAGGTCGGCGGTTCGAATCCACCAGGAGCTCCTTGAAAATCTTATGGGGCAGTTCTACTCTGTCCTATAGGGTGGCTATAAGTCGGAACTGACTCGACGGCAACTGGTAAGACACAACTGGGGCAGTACTAAAAGTGAATATACTCTAAATATATGCTTATCTTTTGGTACGATTTTAAATACTGAGTATACAAAAGGCTAATGAACACCACACCTCTTAAAGTCAATATTACAGTGTAATCTCCCTATGTCCTTTCCCAATAGCATAGTCCTCCCCTCTCCCTACCCTGGAATTAACCAGCGTCCTGAATTTGGTGTTTATTTTTCCCATGCATTTTTTTTTAACTATATGTACATACCCCTATACAATAGACAACATCATTTTGCATGTTTGGAAAACTTCAAAAAAATATATTTCTGTTCATGTCTTTGTGAAACATTTGTTTTTCTCCATTTGCTTTTGATATATATGCGTTGAAACATGTAATTACAGTTTATCTTCATCGTTATTAGGTTTTCTAATGCCTCAAACCAAACCAAACCCGTTGACTTCGAGTGGATTCCGACTCGTAGCGATCCTAATGCCTCAATAGTACATAATTTATTTACCCATTTCCTTGTTAATGGAGATTTAGATTGCTTTATTTATCCCCCCACAGACGGTGCTGCATTGGGCACTACTGTACACAGCTGTGAACTTCCTTTAGTTAGCGTTTCTAGTCGTGGAGTTTCTTGGTAACATATTGCATATTCAACATGAATAGAAATGGACAATTTGCTTTCTAAGTTATTTTAAGTTTACACTCTCATATTCCACCTATACTGCTTGAGACTGACTTCTTGTTACTCTATATCTTCATTACATTTACAAATATCAGACTATAATTCCTTGCCTGTCTAATGATTTGTAAAATGGTATCCCACTGTGGATTAATTTGTGTTTCTCTGATTATAATGAGGTTGCTTTTTCTTTCCTGTGATTTTTTTACTATTTCAGGTTTCCCCCTTTCTAGGAACAGCTTGTTCATATTATTTGCTCGTTTTTATTTTCTGTGATTTTTTTGTTTCATAATTTGTAAGTATTCTCTATACTTACTTTTAACTCTTTGTTAGCATGTGGCAAATACATTCCATCACCTTGTGAGCTGGCTTGTTTTTAAATCTCAGTGGTATCTTTGGATGTTCAAAAATTAATTTTAATAATGTTGAACTTCTATTTTTAATGGTTTTTGAGACTGTTGCCTTTTATATAGTATATAGGAGCTATTGTCCCCTCTCACCCCTAAAGAGCCACAGACATCAATGGGCAGAGAAATTTCGACTGCTTATCTCATCATTTGGCTTGAATTGAAGAGAAAAGCTTTTCTGAAATAGCTGTAAGAATAGCATTAAGAAAGAGCTGAGGAAGCTCTGGTAACAGATTAATCTTCCTAGTTTCGAATAAACAATGATTAACTGAGTACCTAAAATCTGTAAAGCATTATGAGAGACAAAAAAAAAGTAGCAAGTGAAAGGAGATAAATACCTAAAATATATTGAAAGTCCATTCAAATTTGTGCTATGTTCTGCATGCATTATCTTGTGTAATATTTAGAACAATCTTGTGAGATGGGTTTTATTAATTAGTTTACATTTAAAAATGGATTCAGTTATTGGATAATGTTTAACTATGCTTGGAACTACATTGGTATGTGAATCCACTTGTTTCACTGCAAATTTAAGAACTTTAAATATAGATCAAGTATTTTCAATGAAAATTTAGAGTTCAAATTTTGATGTAAGTGTAAAATAGATAAAGGATTTTGAAGACTTAAAATAAAAATGCAAAACAAATAAATTTTGTATTGATCATTTGTTTAAATAATAAAGATTTTGATATATTGACCTAATAAAATACGTTATTAAAATTAATTTCACCTGCTTCGTTTTACGTTTTAAAAAAATGTAGTTACTAGAAAAATAAAAATTGCATATATATTTCTATTGAGCAGTGTTGTCTTAGAGTAACAAACTGGACTTAAGTTTTCAGCTCCAGGTACAGTAATTGGGAGTAAAAAAAAAAAAAAAAAAAACCCTACTAGGGAAGAATGGAAAAGCAAGAGAAGAAACCAAATGAAGAATAAATTTCATTTTCCTCCACTTATATTCCTGAAGATATAGATAAGGACGTCTTTCAACATATACCTCAGGTGGTATTAAAAAAGCACTGTGACATAATGTATTACAATTCTCATGGAATTCTTTTCTCATGGAATGGTGAAACTTCTTCATTTGTATTAAGCATTCAGAGTAAAGAAAGATTTTTTTTTAAAAAAAAAAAAAAAGCGACTGCCATCGATTTGGGTTTTGGAAGTAGACCAACAGGTCAACAGGCGTCTTTGGGTGGACTCTACTCCAGAGAAAGATCAGGTTATCATCTTAGATAAGTTTTCCCTAACTCAACTGAGGAAAGCCAAGCCATTTTCTTAGACACATTGACCACATTACTTCAATTTTTCGACCTAAAGATACTTCTAACAGAGACCAAATATGCCCCTGCTAAATCATTAACCACAGTTAAAATAAATCTCCATGTTTTGATCCCAAAACTACTCGGTTTCTCACAGAACAGGAGCATCTGAAGCCTTAGTGGGTGGAGTTCCTGGCAACAATGAATGAACTCTCCTCTCTCTCTCTGGCCAAGATGTGTAAAAGCCAGGGTCTGAAGGAACAGTTGGGCCATTATAGGTAAAAAGGATGTGAATTAAATCATTGAAATTTTCCCCAGTGTTGATATAGCTCATAGTCCTAGATTTAAGTGTAAGTGCCAAGGACTCAGTTTAGGGTAGATGGTTTAACTTGCGACTACAGCTATTTTTCAATAATTATGGATAATGAGTGCTAAAAATCCACATAATCACATGATCATTTAAGGGAACTAACTATTGCCAACTGGATTGCAAACCAGTAGAAACCTATTTAAAAAGAACTGTAGTTACTGTTCTTCACACACACCCCCACCCTCCCACCCCACCCTGCTGTCTAAGCTTTTATCCAAGTGTCTTAGTCATCTAGTGCTGCTATAACAGAAATACCACAAATGGATGGCTTTAACAAAGAGAAGTTTATTTCCTCACAGTCAAAGTAGGCTAGAAGTCCAAAGTCAGGGTGTCAGCTCCAGGGGAAGTCTTTCTGTCTCTGTTGGCCTTCTTATCAGTGTTCCCCCAGACTAGGAGCTTCTCGGCACAGGGACCCCAGGCCTGGCACTGCTTTCTTGATGGTATGAGATCACCCTGTCTCACTGCTCACTTCTGTCTTTTATATCTCAAGAGATTGCCTCAGGACACAAACTAGTATTGTAAATCCAGTCCTGCCTTACTAACACAACTGCCACCCATCCTCCCTCATTAGCATCATAGAGGCAGGTTTACAACATACAGGAAAATCACACAGTACCAGGAATCATGGCCTAGCCAAATTGGTAGACACATTTTTGTGGGGACATAATTCAAACCATGACACCAAGGGATTATTGGTATTTCTTTATTGGATTAAAGGGCATGATGTATTAAAATACAAGAATTTAGAACAAGGAGAGAGGGAAAGAGATAAATAAGGCAGTTTTCCGCCAGTACTAAGCAGGTGATAGACTGACCTGTTCAAGTGTTATTCAGGAGGCTGTAACCATTGCCAAACTGGATTCCTGTGGTTCAGTGTTACACAGGAATTGTTTTACAGCATGAACTACCTAGTAGAAAATGAATTGCTTTAGGATACAGTACATATAAAAATTTAACACATTCAACTTTTTAATAACTTTAAAAGAGAAAACAAAATAGTAAGTTAAAAAAGCTTTCTTTTTCTTCCAAATTAAGTAACATTAATATATACGGCTAAACAGGAAATAAATGAGAAACAGGTATATACTATAATGAAAAAAAAAGGTATTTTAGTAATAATTTGAATCTTATTTAGTATATAGTAATTGAGCAAATTATTTAAGCTCAGTGCTTCCTACTTGCAAAAGAACAGTGATTTAAACTTTGTGATTCCTTCTACTTGTTAAATTCTGAGCTATCTGGAAAAACAAAATGAGATCTGTGTAGAGGGCATAAGAAAAGAGGTGATAGTGAAAGCAGGAGAAAGTCATGGCCACTTCCACCTGATATTTCTATTAAAACACAATGCACTTGCAAAATTTTGGAGCAAGACAAAAAAGGTCTGAAAGTAAATTTTTGTAAAATCAAGATGAGATATCCATTTGCAAAAATGCTTTAAAGTTGAAAATAATAACAAGACCAAACCATTACAATTGCAGGGTAAAAGATTAATCTAACTGGAGAAGCCAGGGTATACCTGAACATGGACTTCATCACCAAACCTGTTGCCCTAGTGGATTTCTAGTCATGCTGACCCCATGGGTTTGAGTAGAATTGCATTCCATAGGGTTTGCAATAGCTGAGATCTTATGGAAGTAGATCGCCAGGCCTTTCTTCCCTCCGAAAGCTCTATAATCTTTCCCGTTGAATGAAGAAATTGCTGATTGTTATCAGTGTACCTTGAAAATGTTGTCTTAAGAACTAGCAAACTGGTCACACAAGTTCTACCTTGTAATCTCTGGTATTCAGTTTCTTTATTCATAAACCAATCTATGCTTCTCATCTTTCCTTTGCAGACTTTACCCGGGGTGGTGATCGGGAGGGAGGGGGGTTGGAGGTGCGAGCTGTACGAAAGGCAGAAATCACACATCTTAACCCTTCTTCCCCATTATACTACTTCTAATCACATCGCAGCTCAGAGACAACTGAGCTAAAGTGCTGCATTTTGGAAGGTCGTTAGTGGCCAAATTCACTTACAAAAGCAGAGTAGAACCTTGATGGGGGTGGAGGAGGAAGTGGAAAAATAGGCTGTGAGTTTAAAACAGAAAACCACGCCCCCTTCTCATCCTATCATTCTCGCGCCAGAGCCAGGACCCTTTGTATTAAGTTTCCTTGCACATCCCTGGCCTTTTTAAGCGCCCGTGTCCCTTGATTTATACAGAAGTCGCATACAGAGCTCCAATCTAGCCAAAGGTACGAGCACTGTGCGCACTTAGTAGAGTGGAATCCTCACAACCAGCTTAGGGAAATCGCCTGAACTTAAGCCTGGACACTGTTCATGTGTTTACAGCTCTAATGTTGACAACGTTAAGTGGCTCTTAAAAGAGCCTTTGGGCTTCGGAGCAAAGACGCTTGCTCGGTACATTTACTTGGCGCTGGTGTACTTGGTGACGGCCTTGGTGCCCTCGGACACGGCGTGCTTGGCCAGCTCCCCGGGCAGCAGCAGACGCACGGCCGTCTGGATCTCCCTGGAAGTGATGGTCGAGCGCTTGTTGTAATGCGCCAAGCGAGACGCCTCACCAGCGATGCGCTCGAAGATGTCGTTGACGAACGAGTTCATGATGCCCATGGCCTTGGACGAGATGCCGGTGTCGGGGTGAACCTGCTTCAGCACCTTGTACACGTAGACAGAGTAACTCTCTTTGCGGCTGCGCTTGCGCTTCTTGCCATCCTTCTTCTGCGCCTTGGTCACCGCCTTCTTGGAGCCCTTCTTCGGTGCCGGAGCTGACTTAGCTGGTTCAGGCATGGTAAGGTGAACTATGTGAGTCTCAGGAAGGAGAAAAAGTGCAAGTATAGGACGATGTATCCTCTTTTATAGGAGCCTGTTATGCAAATGAGATGATGAGTTAATACCCTGTGTCTGATTGGTGGTTATTCAGCCCGACGACAGAAGTTAGTTTTGCCCAATCAGAAAAAGCTAAATTCAATATCGCACTTCCATTGGTTAAATGAAGCTGCAATTTTAACCAATGACACATCTTTTTTTTCGCGCCTAACAATGGTTATAAAAAGTGTTGCCACTGCGCTTTCACTTTAGCAGTGACTTGTGATTTTGTTAAGACTGAGATGTCTGGGCGTGGGAAACAGGGCGGGAAGGCTCGCGCCAAGGCCAAGACTCGGTCTTCTCGCGCCGGCCTCCAGTTCCCCGTGGGCCGTGTGCACCGCCTGCTCCGCAAGGGCAACTATGCCGAACGGGTCGGGGCCGGCGCGCCGGTGTACCTGGCGGCGGTGCTGGAGTACCTGACGGCCGAGATCCTGGAGCTGGCGGGCAACGCGGCCCGCGACAACAAGAAGACGCGCATCATCCCGCGCCACCTGCAGCTGGCCATCCGCAACGACGAGGAGCTCAACAAGCTGCTGGGCAAAGTCACGATCGCGCAGGGCGGCGTCCTGCCCAATATCCAGGCAGTGCTGCTGCCCAAGAAGACCGAGAGCCACCACAAGGCCAAATAAAGGAAGGTTGGAAACGCTGGAAAACAAAGGCTCTTTTCAGAGCCACCTACACTATCGAAGAAAAAGCTAGTACACAATCTCTACTGCACTTCTAAAAATATCTTACTGTGTTTTAAGTGAAAGTTTTACATAGTAAATTAGATTCCCATTTAGCAATTTTTGAGTAGACTCGACGACAACGATTTTTGTACGAATTGTTCCGTGACATATGACAATGTGTCAGCATTCTCAATACTTCCATTACTTTTGTTCTGTTTCCATTGACTCTAGCTTCCCCTTCTTGCCTTCTCATCTTTGCTTTTGGGTGAATGTTCACCGTTTGGCCTCATAGTTGATCTTTTGCGTTTTATATTTTGATGAAGATTGTATAATAAAGTACTCCTTTCCCCTCAGGATTGAGTGGAGTAACTCATCTCATGTGATCTGATCTACTGAAAGGACAAGTACTAGTAGGCCTAGGAGAGTACTGGATCAACCCAGGGTGATCTCTGAACCCACCTTGTAATTCTGGTTTGATAAAATCATTTGTAGTGTTCTCAAGCAGCCAAAGTAAGAGCCAAAGAACTTGGAAGATAAAATTGCTGGTGTAAATTGATACTGCTTTACTGAGCAAAAGGTAGTCATAGTCACAGACTTAACACTTGAAGTCAATGCCTTCTGTACTTTAGATACACGAAAACTCAATAAATTGACATAGTTATCAGACTAGAATTAAAGTGGGTACAGGGAGTCCTGTTTGATTTGATCTGGTACTTCAGCTACATAAGTTGTAGCTCTGGGACATACTAGGCCCTGGCAGTCTCAGTTGTCTCTTCAGGGTATCAGATTGCAGAAAGAGATAATATTAAAGGTATTACAACCCCTTCCCCAGGGGGAAGGAGCACTGTGTTATGTAATCTCTTTCTACCCTTTCCCCACACCCTGAATAATCCATGGACTCACCACCATTATTGCTAGATCGAGAAGCAAATAGGTTCTCCTTTTGTCTTGGCCTCTACTCTATTCTCTGGCTGGAAATAATCAGAACCTAGCTGGCAAGAAAAAAAAAAAAATTAAGGAAATGTAATTTGTAGTCTTCTAGCCTTTGGGATACAGAGGAAAGTATAGAAGCATGAAGCTGGGATGGAGAGACAACACACAAAAAAGCAAAGGGTTCACCATGTTCTTTGCTGATCATCTCTACCTTTCCAACTTCTTTTCTGCTTTGCTCTTTCTTTGATCACTATCCTGTGATCACAGGGGATTGTTATTTCTAGAACATGTTAAATTTCTTCCTATTCCAGAGGCTTTTCGTTTGCTATTTCCTAGGCCCAGAGTACTTTTTGATCACTCATTTTTCAATTTTCATAATAATTCATCTTCTCTGTGAGATGCTTTCTGATTCCTAATTTACATTACGCCTGCTGACACTATTCTCTTTTACTAGACTAGGGTCTTAAAGTCCATGTCAATTATTGCATTTTAGAAATAAATATCTTATTTGTAGTTTCTTTTAACGCCTGTAAACTTCAGTAACATGTAAATTAGAAGGGGTCAGTTTGTTAACCAGGGTCCCATCAGGAAAGGGGTGGCACTCAAGTTGGGTACTTTGAAAGCTATTGAATAGAGAATCTATCTGCCAAAGGATGAACAAGGTATTTAGGAAGCCACAAGGGATATTGGAGTAACCTGGGGCTAGTATCATCCAAAACCACCTGTTGCCAGTCAGAGTTGAACTGCCCCACAGGGTTTCCAAGCCGACTGCTATGTCTTCCTCCCGCAGAGCAACTGGTGGGTTCAAACCACCAACTTTCCAGTTTAGCAGTCAATTGCTTTAACCATGACACCACCAGGGCTCCTTAAAACCAAGCTCTTTGTGCCTGACCTTTCCCATGTTAGGCAAACGTGCTAACCTCTGCACTAAGGGCCTAAAGGGCGATAGGAGGGAGGGAAATTTGGAGACCAGAAAGTTCCTTCCTCTGCTGATCTGCTTTTACTTCCAACTGGCCGAATTCAACCAGAAGCCAGAGGATAAGGGAGTCCATCCATATAAAGGCTGGCCTCTTGGGGACACAAGATGAAGAAAGAAGAGGAAGAGTGAATCTGAAATAGTCCACTCCTTTTGTCCTTTGGCATTTACTCTTAACCTTTTCCTAGGTGAAAATTTGCATCTTCAACCTGGGAGGCATGAAATCACTCCAGCTCATGAAGTGATATCAATTAATTCATAATCCCACCTGAAACCTAAAATGTTATTCATCACCTTCCTAGAAGGTACTGGGGTAAACAGTAGGAAACAATTTGTTAACACAATACAAAGCTGCTATGGACTTAGCTTCTGTAGCCAACTACAAAGTTTGAGTTAAAAATCATATTGTGTGCTGTCAAGTGCATTCTGACTCATAGTGACCCTGTAGGACAGACTAGAACAGCCCCATAAGGTTTCCTAGGCTATAAATCTTTACTGGAGCAGATCGCCAGGTCTTTTTTTCTACAGAGCTGCTGGTGGGTTCAAACCACCAACCTTTCAGTTAGCAGCTGAGCTCTTAATCATTGCACCACCAGGGCTCCTTAATGTAGTAATCGTAGCTCCCTTCTAAAGCTAATTCCTTGTTACCCCTACCTCTGTCACTACCTTGGTGGGATTCTTTACATGATGATATAGTGTAATTTATGCCTTTGTTCCCGTGATATCTGTGTTCTTGGTTACGTTTCTTTATAGCTTTGCCGCAATTTTTTATGGACCAGGACTTGTGGGCAAACAAATACTTACGAGATTGCCCTTGTGTCCAGTAGTATCCTCTTTGCCTCCTTTAGAACCCTATTGTTGTTGTTAGTTGCCTTTGAGTAAGCTCCGACTCATGGCAACCTTATGTGTAACAGAACGAAACATTGCCTGGTCCTGTGCCATCTTCATGATTGTTGGTTTGAGTCCATTGTTGTGGCTATTGTGTTAATCCAGCTCATTGAGAGTTTCTCTCACTTTTGCCGACCTTTTGCTTTACCAAACTTGATGTCCTTTTCTAGAGACTGGTTTTTCCTGATTACGTGTCCAAAGTAAGTGAGCCAAAGTCTCACCATTCTCACTTCTAAAGAAGCCATTTTTAAAATAAAGAATAGTTGTCATCAGAGTAAGGTGTAGCCTTACTCTAAATCGCCAGGTGTGATACTCTTTATGAGCTTTGCAAGAGTCGCCTTAGAGCATTGGTTCTGCTGTGTCATAGGGCCCAATAGCAGGGCATTTGCACTTCAGACTGGACCTTCTGCAGAGCCCTTTTTACTCTGGGCCCTACTGAAAACTACCAAATCTACAGATTATCTGGTAACTGGTGAGGGTAGCATGCCCAAATATGGTAAATGTTGTTTCTACAATCCAAAGAGGCCCACCCAGCACTTGGCCTCTATCTTAAACAGGGAGTTTTGAGGTACAACAACTTGTTTCTGACTTTGAGGGAATATCCTGAAATATGTCAGATCACCAGACCCCTATAAACTTCTCTGCAGCAGGCTCTTTAATTTTCATAGTTTTAATCTCCAAACTCTGGTTTTCACATCTCTTACTAAGGCATCTAGTATACTTGCTATTTTCTGCTCACCAATACCAACTACCATATTGTTGTCATTGTGATGCGCCAGTATGATAGTCTGTAGGCCATTAAGATGGTCATTGTTCCTCTGGAATACATGATGATAGGACAATTTTCAGGGCCCTTTGGTAAACAGTAAGAATGTAATTTTTTTCCATCTGAAAGCAAATAGTATCTAGTTTTATTTACTAATTGAGATTTTTAAAAAATATTTCCTAGGTTCATAATTGGTACTAAACCCATTGCCATTGAGTCAATTCCAACTCATAGTGATCTTATAGGACAGGGTAGAACTGCCCTATAGGGTTTCCAAGGCTGTAAATCTTTACGGAAGCAAACTGCCACATCTTTCTCCTGTGGAGCAGCTGGCGGGTTTGAGCCATGAACCTTTTGGTTAGCAGCAGAGCATTTAACCACTGCACCACCAGGACTCCTTGTACTAGATATTAGATGTCAGGATTTTCAGACCTTTCCTCCTGCCCCGCCCCCCTCCCCCGATGAATCATACCTGACCCTGCAGTGGCATTTGCTGTCAATACCTGATTAAGTTTGCAGTAATCTACTCTATTACTCATCCAAATTTTGCATTAGCCAAACAGGCAAGCAAAATGTGGATATGGTAGGAATCAATATACCTGCATTCTTAAGTCTTCCATCATTTCCCCAAGAACGTTGTCTTGCTTTGGATTACTGTCTTGATCAGAAGGTGACAGTTCCAGTGGCTTGCACTTTGCCTTTGCTACCATAATAGATGTTATTCTTCATGTTAGGGATTCACTTTGGTGATTCTGCCTGATACTAAATATGTCTATTTCCATTATACATGCTGAGACTGGGAAGGTAGCCACAGGATGAGTTTTCATTCAGTCACGACCCATATAAAGTTGGACTTTTCCATAAGTTAAAAAAATATGCCTCTCATCAAATGTATAATGAGCATGTGACAAAGATTTATCTAAATCATTAATGAAAGAACCAGGAGGATAGTAAAACTGGTTCAAATAAGGATTAGAGAGAGTGGTGCTGTCAAGGTTGAAAAGACATTGGCTATAAACTAGTTAATGTCCTACAGGGATGTGGATGTTCAGTCAATATTCAGTTATAAAACCGGAACCATTTATAAGCATTATGGAAATAAAGAATTTGCTATAGGAATTTGACCTCAAAGAACTGAGGAGGATGTTGACTGAGAGGAAGAATCATAGGATCAGAGAAATAACTACTACAGTAGCCAGTCCTGCTGAAGCAGGATCTGAGTAAACAAGTCATAAATCAGTTGCCATTGAGTCAATTCCAACTCATGGTGACCCCATGTGTGTCAGAGTAAAACTGTGTTCTATAGGGTTTTCAGTGGCTGATTTTCTGAAATAGATCACCAAGCCTTTCTTCTGAGGTGCTTCTGGGTGGACTCAAACCTCCAACCCTTCAGTTAGCAGCTGAATGTGTTAACCATTTGCACCATCCCACTCCGAACAAGTCATAGCTTACAGAAAAATCCAAGAAGCCAAGACTCTCTGGCTGCTGAAGTCAGACTGTAAAAGAAGGTTGGGTATATGGCATGTGGGTACCGGTATATGAAGATGCTGGCTCTGAGGAAGCAGTGGCCACTGTAAACTGCCACCTCTTTGGGTTCACAGCCAAGTGTTTGGTGATGGGCAGGGGGAACACTGTTGGTCAGCAGGGCCAGCATTCAGGAGACAAATGGGATGAGGAACAAGGGTAGGAGAGTGAAGACAATCTGTGGGCCCCAGGCACCTAGCTGTCTCTTGTTACTAAGTCTGAGCACAACGGCCTTGTGTGAGTGATGGCCTCTGTTTCCCTTCCGTCTTCCAAATCTCACATGATTTCTACTCTTTTCCTAATTTATTCTCTACCATAAAGGAAGAGGATTCTGGAGGACATAGTTCCCAACTTTAGCAAAGCTCTCAAAACGTATTCTAGAATAGGGCAATGTAAAATGTAGCCTTTGTGTTTATCTTTTACACTGAACAGAATTCATTTTCATCTCTAATGGACAAAAATCATTAGAAATTTATCAATCATTTACAAATGAACATCTAACTTTACAGAGTCTGAGCCATAATTAATAGTAAATAGTTGTTACACAATGCACTAGTCTGATTTGGAAAGGGTACACAGTAGTTTTCTTACGTTATTCCTAAGTTTGGATACTTTCTGTAGACATAGAAAAAAACAATAGCAACTCTCCATAAATAGCACTGATTCTTATATCTGGCCATCAATTTTTCAAGGCAAAAGAAATATTTACAATTACAGCTTAACTTTCTGCCTGCTAGGATCTTCAGTTTCTATGGCTTTAAAGCTATCCAAGCAGTTTACTGCATATCTGTAAATCACACTCAATTATTATTTTTTTCTCCATAGTCAGCTGTTAATAGGCAACTCCCCATGAGATCTTAGTTTTGAGACTGGGGAGGGCTTTAGTACAGCAACAAGACTTTCTGCAGCTCTGAAAAAACTACATGTGCAACTTACTTACACCTTTAAAGCCTTTACAGAGAGTGTGTGTGAACTTTTACATAAAGAAGGCTGTTTTTGGGTATGTTCATCAGATAATACCAAGTTCAAAATAATGAAGAGCTTAGAGTGCATGGTCACCAGATGTCCTATGATCAGACCATGAGTATTTATCAGGATCCAGTTGCAATTACTTCCAGAAGAGAGCATGGCTTTGCTCCAAAAATTTAAGACCCTCAAGGTTGATTCTGCTTGGAATAGTGTTCCAGGTAGACAGAACAGAAAGATAAAACTCTGCTATAGTAATATGCCTTGTATGTTCAAGGAACAGTAATGAAGCCAGTTTGGTTTGTAGGTTTAGTGGAGTGAGAAAAGAGGAGAAAAATAAAAAGAGTTAAGTGACTTAACAGGTGGCCAGATCACTGAGTAGCTGTTGACCATTTCAAGGACTTTTGACTCTTGCTCTGAGTGAGCTGGGATGGCGCTGGAGGATTTTAAGCTGCGGAATAGAGTGATCTGGCCTACATTTTTAGCAGGATTGCTCTGAAGAGGACAGACTAGAGGTGGAAAAATGTAAAAACAAGAAGACCAGTTAGAAGATGATCCAGGTGAGAGGTAGTGGTGTCTTAGCTCAGCTTACTGGCAACAGAATTAAAGGGGTCAGATTCTGGATATATTTTGAAGATCAGGTTAATAGGATGTATTCTTGGTCTGAGTGCTGTAAGGTATGTAAGAAATTAAGGAATCAAGTATGGGATGGCATGGCCTCTAACTGAAATGGGAAAACCTAAAAAATACAGGTTTGAGGAAACGATCAACAATTCAGTTTTAGATGCATTGAATTTGAAAAGCCTATTAGACATCCAAAGGGATGTCAAGTGAGAAGCTGGACATCATGGTTAGAGTTTTGGGAACAGGTCTTGGCTGAGGTCCCAGAGTGTGCATGCAACCAGACGTAATCATCAAGGAAGTGAGAGAAAATAGAGAAGAGGCCAAGGACTGACCTTGAGGATTTGGGGGAGTAAGAATAAACCAATAGCTGAATCTGAGAAGTAGGGGCTAGTGAAACGGGAGAAAAAAACTCCAGAGTTTGGTGTCCTGCAATCCAAATGAAGAAATGTTTTCAGGAGGAGTGAGCAATCAATTGTGTCAAATGCTGCTGAGAGATCAAGTATGAGTACTAACAATCAACTATCAGATATAGCGATCTAAAGTAGTGAAATTTAAAGTTGAAGCGGAGGGTTGGAGGAAAAGACAGGTTGAAGTAGATTAACTATAAGTGATGAGTTGAAAGAAATTAAATATGAGTATGATGACACTTTGGGGAATATGGCTGTGACTGAAGGACAGTAGTTTCAGTAGCTGAAAGGATAAGTGGGAGCAAGAGAACATTTCTTTCCAATAAAAGAAATAAAACATCTTTGAATGCTAATAGGATTTATCCTATAGAGATAAAACTGCTTTTTGTAATGTAGGAAAAAGAGGGAAGAATTGTTGGAACTATGCTCTTGATTAGAAGAGAGGATTTTTAACTTCTCATGGAAAATTTAGGAAAGTCACAAGTAGCAAGTGCATAACATTGGTAAATGTGGAGCTGGTAAAGGTCGTACTATGCCAATCTGTCTCTTATCCTACTCAGAACTGCTGTAGTGAATGTGTCACAAAATTCACAGAAAGGCATTCAAAAAAAAAAAAAGTGCAAGCATAAAGGCCATTTTCTAGTCCTGTGCTACACCAAGAATACAGGATTTGCTTTTCTCTCTCCTTATAGAAAAATGCATAAAGATGAACCCAAATGCCAAAACATCCCAACAGAAAATGCTGAAAAGCACTTCTGTCTGGGGCTGCTTGCTAAATGGGGTAAAGAAGAGACTCTGGGGGAAGCAGAGAAAAGACAAGTTCAATTTATTCAGAACTGAGACAGAAAGGCAGCCTGCATTCCCCTGTTTACAGGCGGCATTTCCTTTCCTTAAAGATGACTGAGCCCATATCCTTGAGACTGAGAACGTCCCCGGGTCTTGTCCCTGCTCAAAATATGAATTTTGGGAAGCAGGTGATTCTTCAGCAAACCTACCAGTAATTAAGATGGCTTTGTTTGTGTAATCTAGAGGAAAGGAGATAAAGAAAATCTCAGGAAATTAAACCAGGGCTTGGAGCCGTTTAGTTTCGGTTTAACCCCCTGCTGAGAATTTGCATTTCCATCCCAGATTTACGAATCCAAATCCACATTTCAACAAGATTCCCCGGTGATTCTTATCTATACATGTATAGTTTTAACAAGATCCCCCACATGATTCTTACGTATACATATACCTTTTAACAAGATCCCCAGGTGATCTTATGTACACAAAAATCAATCTCTGTCCATTCATTCATTCTGCAGCCAAACAATATTGACAACCCCCCAAAAAAAAATGACTTGCCAGGGGTTTTGGCTCATGTTGACCCCACGTATTACAAAGTAGAACTGCTCCACAGAGAATTTTCTTGATTATAATGTTTGCACCACTGGCTACATTCTAACTGCCAACCTGTGGGTTAGTAGTCAAGCACAGTTTATGCTGCCCAAGGAGCTGAGGGTCTGCCAAATGTGGAGCCCTGCTGATAGACTATTGAGCAAAACTGATACCTTCTCTGGAAGCATCCAAGGGGGTAGAAGGAGGGGCCTGACAATCAAATAACCTCAATAATTAACACATCATAACAACCAACATAAGGATATTGAAGGAAAGGAAAAAAAGATCAAGAACAGGGAAAATACAGAAGTTTTAACCTAGCATGGGAAGGAGGCTGTTTGGAAAGAAGAGGTCAGGAAAAGCTTCCCCGATGAATTGAAGCTGAAGCCAACAGGTGAAGCATGAATCATATCCAACTAGGTAAAGATAAAAAGGGTATCAGGTTATACCGACGGAAGAGCACGTCCAGAACCCTGACTCCAGAGGGATGTTCCCATAACAGCAAACAGGTGGTAGGGGTGGAGGAGGCTCACACAAGAAACACGTTCTCATATGCCCTTCTGCGAGTTTAAGGAAGCGAGTTGTGGCGGCGCAACGGGTAGGAGCTACTGCTCCTTAACCAAGAGGGCAGCAGTTCGAATCCAGCGGTTACTTTGTGGGCCTGTCGGCCTAATGGCAGTCGACAGTGAGGGGGGTGTTTTTTTTGGGGGGGGAGGCAGGGAGAATGAAGTTTCAATGAGCTGTAAGCGCCCCACAGAACATTTTCTCAGAGGTTAGAGTGGAAGAGCCGACTCCCCCGAGCGCCGAGCCGGCTTCTCACTGACATGTGGGTCAGGACCGAGCCGCAGTCATGAAGGGAACCAGACTCACTTCTGGCTCCTGTTAAAACGCCAGCTTCCACGCCAACCACGGAGACATGCCGACCGGTTTGGCCTAAGACCGGGCCCAGGAAGGTCCACTTAGAAGCAGCGCCCTCTGCATTCCGTTGTCAGAGGTCTGAGGACCACATTTTAAAACTGAGCAAGAGATGTGCGGGCGTCGAGGGTGGCAGTGGGAGTTGCAGGTTTCAAGTGTTATGACCCCTGAGAGAGTCCACCGAGCTTGGAAAATTCCATATAAGTGAAGCTTAATTTTTGTTTCCTTTGGTTTGTTTACTAGAAGTGAAAAAAAAATTAAAGGCGAATAAGAGAGTAAATGTGTAGGCAATCCTAAAATACATAACGGAGGAAGACAAAGTGCACAGGTCTTTAGACAACAAAATAGATGTTCCTGGGAAATCAGAAAAAGAAAAAGCTCACAAGTGGCGGATTCCGGTAGCGTGCCGTGATCGTATAGTGGTTAGTACTCTGCGTTGTGGCCGCAGCAACCTCGGTTCGAATCCGAGTCACGGCAGGAGTTCTGAAGTGCCTGTGACTTCTTTATTTCAACACACTGCTGTGAAGACAGTCTCTGAAAAACCCGTGCAAAACTGAATGGACTTGTATTTTAATCTGAACACAAAAAAGACAAATATTAATCACTCATCCCAAACAGCCAGAGAGTGTCTATGGGGGGGGGGGGTGTTTGTTTTTTCTGTTTCCTCTCTCCAATGCTTCTGTTCTCAACCCTACCCAAACCCATATCTACACAGTCCTGTTGGTGTCGGCTGGGCATTCCGAAGAAGAAACTGGGATGATCACGGAAAACTAAAAATTGGAAACATTTCCTTTTTAACGCTGGAAACATGAGGCTGTTCAAAAGCAGATCCAGATTTATTGTGGCGAACTTTCTTAGCCCTCAAAAGATTGATTATGAATCATGGCTGGGCCGCTGTTGAGCAACTCTACACTTTGAAAATCTGGAGAAAATTGGAGGAACTTTTGGGGAAAAATAATCATGGCCCAGAAGAATACTCTCTAGCTATAGCTCCCTCAGTTTCTGAAGTGAGTTAGAAAGGGGCAAGTGAACTGAGTGAGATGGTGGTGAAGGAGAGTTGATTTGAGATGGGGAGGTGGCTTGAAAGCAGCAGTAGCCAGTGCTATTTGCCAGCCATTGTGAGGTGATGAGACCAGCAGATTCCCAGAGGCCCTTCCTTGAGCCCATTTCTCCCATGGTACAGCACTCTGAGAACACATAAATGGCACCTGGGCCTCCTGAAATGTGAATGCTCAAAAAATACTGTCTAATGTCTTCTTTCTCATATTCTTAGCTTATTAGAAGTTTTAGAATGAGGGTAGCCTCTTCTCTTTACCAAAGCCTTTCCTTCTTGAGGCTAAAATAGCCCCCATTTCTTCCCCAATTGTCTACCTGACGTAGATTCCAAGACTCTCATCAACAAAGCTTCGGAGAGTTTGTAACTGAGCTGAGATGTCTTACACTTCGGGATGTCTTACCTCCAGCAAGCCCAGGTTTGAGGCTGCTTCCTAGTGGTCTAGCAGCATTCAGAGTGTTCATTCATACTCACATGAATGATTCTCTATGTCAATTTTCGTGTGTGTGTGTGTGTGTGTGTGTGTGTGTGTGTGTGTGATCTCTGCTCAGTCTCAATTTTACATGGGTTAGGGCAGGGGCCAAGCATGTATTGGCTCAGAGGGGCCAACTCTCATCAATTCTTTTAACACAAGTGAATGAGGAAACATGGACTTAGGACAGAGGCGAACATCTTGTTTTTGCAGTTCTCTACAATTATTTTCTCCAGTTCTTACCTGCCTGAATAGCAGAACTCCATGGACTGTGGTTCAGAGTCTGCCTATAGTGAGAGGGCTAGGCTTCTAGATCTGGCACAGAATCAGCTTATAGTGCCAGGTAAGTAATAGGAGTAAAGTGAATCCATGCCCACTGATTTGCTCTAAAAGTAGAGTGCTTGCTTGGCATGCACTAGATGGTACCTGGTGCAAAGTACATGTTTATATTAGACATGTGAGGTTCTCTGGTTCACAATAATATAGTGTAGTCTTGAGCAACCATCACTAGCAAATCTGGTATAAACTGAAGAGGGGATTATGAGATTAAAAGTTTGCATTTTCCAGGTGTCCTTTTACGAATTCACTAATGTTGGTGTGGAGTCTCTGGGTGGTGCAAACAGTTGATCAGCTTAGCTACTACCTGAAAGGTTGGAAGTCCAAGCCCACCCAGAGGGCAGTTCAGAAGAAAGGTCTGGTGATCTACTTCTGAAAAATCAGTCATTTGAAAACCCTATGGAGCACAGTTCTACTCTGACACACATGGAGTCACCATGAGTCAGACTCAACTCAATGGCAATTGGACCTGGTATTGGTAATATTGGTCTGGGAGCATCTTACACAACTTGACAAATACATTTGCAGAAAGAAAATTGCCTAACTCTATGACACTCATGATCTAGAACTGGTTTTTAACTTCTCTGTACCTCATCATCCTTATCTCTCAATGGAAGTTAATGAGAGTTACCCACCTTCTACAAGTTTTCTAAAGATAGCCTAGCTCAGTGACTGTCTTAATTTCTTAGTGCTGGTATAACAGAAATACCACAAGTGGGTGGCTTTAACAAAAGAAATTTATGTTCTCACCTTTTAGGAGACTAGAAGTCCGAATTCAGGGCACCAGTTTTAGGGGAAGGCTTTCTCTCTCTGTCAGCTCTGGGGGATGGTACTTGCCTCTTATCAGTTTCTGTTCCTAGGTCCATGTACCCTGGCATCTATCTTCCCCTATCTGTGCTTCCTTGTCTCTGTGCTTCATCCGTTTTTTATATCTCAAAAATGATTGGTTTAACACACCCTAAACTGATATGACCTCATTAACATAGCAAAGAAAATCCTATTCCCAAATGGGATCACATCTACGGGTGTAGGGGTTAGGATTTACAACACATATTTTGGGGGGACAAAATTCAGTTCCTAACAGTGAAGTACAAACCAAAACCAGAATTAGCCATTGTTGCTGTTGTTAAATAAATATGTAAAAATAGCATTGTTACTTAGAGGAAGGCCTTTGTGCAGTAGTGATATTGCACACACTGGTGCCAGTCTCAACATCTATTTAAATTGACTGCAATCCTCTGCTTTATTGATGGTGATAAGCTAACTCCAGCTGTGACAGGGAGGGTTTTTTCTGTCCTCAGGATCAAGGTTTATCTAAAGGTTTTAGCTAGACTATTTAAAGGGGGATGATAGTCAAAATGTTTTCCATAAGTTTGGGAAAGGCACAGAGGTCTTAGAGAAAGACAGATCCTAGGATGAGTGATCCCAAGAGTCAGAAAATCAGGAAAAGGAAAATTTTATGCCAAAGAACCTTTCTTCTACTACCAGCAGAAATGCAGAAGGAGCACTCCACACAGGAAGTGTTAATTTATCTCAATTGTGCAGCAGTCTGTCTATAGCCATACCACCCTAACACCTACTTTAGGTTAACATGCTTGCTCATATTTTGGAAGGCTTTCTCAAAGGAGAAGCAAAGGCTTTTCCTCCAGGACCCTGGGACTTAACAAGACTAAAGAAAGAGACACATCCCTGTCAGTAAGAAACAGAAGTCAGGGAGTAACTAAACCTCACAAAGAACCTCAGCCGGGAAAGCAGAAAAAAATTACAGATTCTGGTCCTTTGATAAGCCACGTCACGGCCCACATCGAGATGAATCACAGGCAAACCCCAATCTTGAATAAGGAATAGAAACTCTACCTCAGCCTGAAAGGACTCTAATGGTACTCTCAATATTGCATGTGCTCCAGCCTTCTTAGTCTTTCCTCTACTGAAGGTAGAGGCCCAGGGGAAGGCAGACCCCTATGGACAGATGCTGGAAGAGGAGAAGTACAATACCAAACTCTAATCCCAGCTGAACAGGTAAAGACAATCTCAAAAAGATGTGAGAGAAATGATGTTTCACGTCGATACCGCCCCAGGGGTCTTGTTAGACTCTGGGGCTGCGAGATAGTTTTAGCAATTTTCTTCCACTGCCTTCAATTAAAATGTCTAAAAGCTTTGCTTTTCTCATTTAAGCCTGTAATCCCACTGGAATAAATTTTTGTGTATATTTTAAAGTCTGTAATACATAAAATTGTATCAGCACTACTTAATGAATAGTCCATATTTCCCTTCTGATCTGCCATGTCACCTATGTCAGATATCATGTTTCATTATTTTCTTTTGTCTATATTTGTGCTATCCATTCTATTCCATTGATTTATCTTTCTCTGCAAAAAACTAAAAATAAAAAACACCATACATATTAACTACTATCTTTTATAATTCAGGAAACCCTGGTGGTGTAGTGGTTAAGAGTTGGGCTGCTAGCCAAAAGGTTGGCAGTTTAATATCCCCCAGGTGCTCCTTGGAAACCCTTTGAGACAGTTCTATTCTGCCCTTTGGAAGCCCTTTGGGGCAGTTCTATTCTGTCCTAGAGGGTCGCTATGAGTTGGGATCGACTCAACGGCAACTGGTTTGTTTTTTTTTTTTTTTTTTTT
>NW_004444281.1:73935-100381 GCF_000243295.1 Trichechus manatus latirostris | reverse complement strand
TTTTTTTTTTTTTTTTTTTTTTTTTGGTTTTTTTACAGTACACCTAATATTTAGAAGGGCAAGAAGCTCTATCATCTCCTTTTTTAAAATGATTTAGGTTGGGAAAGTTCTTTTTTTCTTCCAAGTATGAAAATCTGTTGAGATTTTGATTGAAATTTCATTGTGTGTGTGGGTATACATACATACAGAATTTTAGAGAAAATTTCTATTTTTATTTTTATTTGATTGAACTTTTGTTTTCATTAACATGGTGTATCTCTGCATTTAAGTATTTTTTAATATCTATCAATAATGTTTTACAATGTTCCTTTTGTATTACACAACATTTGTCAGATTCTTAGGTATAATTTTTAAAATTTATTTTCCATATGTTTCTGAATTAAAATTATGATCATTATTTAACAAACATCCTAAACTCACCTATTAATTTTAAACATTTGTTGATTTTTCAAAGCTTTCTCTGTAGATGTTATATCATCTGCTAACAATGATGCCTTAATTCTTCCTTTTCAATTCTTATGCATATTTACTAAGATTAAACTATCCTAACAAATTAAGATTGCTCTCTATAGAATAATCATATTTTATTTGCATAATATTCTATATGTCTTATTATTTCAACCCCCAAATCATCTACTGGTTGTTTAAATCTCCTCTCAGGTTTTTTAGCTGCACCCAGGCTCCTCTCAATTTCATCTCTTTGCAGAATTCTTCCCCAGACATGTATGAAATATTCCTGTCTGGTCAAGTTTCCTTCTACACGGCAGACACATGTTATCCCTGTCATGCTGGAGTATCCTTCCACTTCTCTCCTATATTGCCTTTCATATTGCCTTTGTGTCTCATAGTATCTGTATTTCTTAAATTACTTTTTCACTTTGGTGGAGCATATCCTCCAATACATTCTGAGAAAAGGAGAATGGGAGGTAAATTTTATAAAACAACGTATATTTGAAAATGTCTCCAATTTACTCTCACACTTGATGGATACTTAGATTGGATATAGAATTCTAGGATGGAATTCATTTTCCTTCAGATTTGAACCAATTGCTCTATTCTAGCTTCCAGTGTTGATCTTAAGAAGTCAGTTATTCTGATTATTGATTCTTTTTGTGACTTGTTTTTCCTTCTCTGAAATGTGTTATGCTCTCTGTTTCCTCAATAGTGGGGTAGGTATATGTATAATTTTACCCTTTTTGCTGACTACTCACTGATTCCTGACTATCTAGAAATTACTTTTCTTTAGTGCTGTGAAATGTACCTGATTTTTTTGAACTTTATCTTTCATTTTTCCTATTTATTTTTGGAAGTAGTAGTGTTTAAATATTGCACATCCTGAACTTTTCCTCTAATATTCTTTTTTTTTTTTTTTTTTTGCTCTTTCATTACTATCTTTTTGTTCTATTTACCAGTGTATTTTTTATACTTTATGATCTACTTATTGAATTTTTCATTTATAATAATATATTTTTTATTGTTAAAAAGGCTTTTTCCTTGTGCGAATACACCTATCCTTATTGCAACAATCAGTGTGGTCTCCCATCTCTCTGAGTATATTAATGTTGGCTTATTCTTAGCATTGTTCTACCTATGTAGCCTTTGTTCCACAAGTTATTTCTTCTTCTGTTTTCCCGGTCTTTTGGTAACTTTAACATTTTCTTAAGATATATGGTGATTCTGCGTTTTCAATCCATAGTTAAGATTAGAAACTTGATTGGAAGCTCTGACTTTTTGGGAGGAACTTGTCCATTGTGAGTGGATGTGGGGTTGAAGAGATCTGGGAAGGCTCACTGTGTAAGGTAAAGGTTTTGGAGATTTCTCGTTTTCAGTATGGAACCTCGGTATCAAACGCATCAAATGCCTTCCAAGTCACAGAGATCCCCTGTTTTATCCTCTTGGTAGAATAAATCTGAAATCTTCTTCCAGAGAACTCCCTGCCAGGAGCTAGGAGAGCCTGACTTTCTGGGTAAGAGAAAGTGTCTCCCCAGTTGCGTCGCTAGGTTGCTGTCATACAGTACGGTAACTCATGGTGTCACCCCTCACCCCCCTATAGATCTCCTCTCGTACCAGACCATACAGAATCTTTAGTAATGTTTTTTGTGCTAATGTTACTCGTAAATTCTAATTCCCGTGTATCACTGAATGCAATGGCAATAGTAATGACATAAACAACTAGCAAAATTAAAAACTACACCTTTAAATTACAATATCATCCGCACAGCTGGGCCAGCCGGGGGCACCCAGGATATCGGGTTATCCAAGGGCACCTGAATCTCAGCTGCAAAAACAAAAAATCAACAGCATTTTAAACCGCGGAGGCTCCGGGAAAGGACCCAGAACACCGCCACTCATTTCCTCCTGGAGAGCTGAGCTCTGCGCTCCCAACATAGACTCTCCTGCTCCCTGGAGTCCCGACATAGGGAAGAGAAGGCGCGAGGGAAGGGAGGTGGGGGCCGGCAGCGTCATCACCCACTGGCGGCGGCCGCAGAGCAGCGGGAGGAGCCGGGCTATGTCTGTGGGATGCAGCGCCAACAGTCCTCGGGAGGAAACAGGATTCTTGCTCCTCCTCCTGAGGCGTCAGGCTCAGTCAGTGGGCGCCGGGGCAGCGCCGGGCTGTGGAGTGACCCTGCTGGCTCTTCTGCAGCCCGGCCGGTGCTAGGCGCCCTCAGCAGCCGCTGAACTTTGTGAGACCTTTAACTTTCCTGCCGCCAAGGAAAAAAAATAATAAATTTCTGCTGAAACACTGCACAAAAATTTTGTAGTCAGTCATTTTTGTAATCACGCCCTCTGCCGTGTCACCCGGTGTGGTCCGCACCCCCCACTCACTCCCCTAGTGACGCCACTGAGTTCCCCAGAAATGATTCTGGGGAGGGGCTCAAGGGGCTGGCCTCCATCTTTACCCACCCACACCTTTCTTTGGAGTTGCTTCTGAGGACTAAGGCCTTTTGACCTAAATCGTATCCTCATACCTCCACGCCAGTTTTA
Source organism: Trichechus manatus latirostris (assembly GCF_000243295.1). NCBI lineage: Eukaryota > Metazoa > Chordata > Mammalia > Sirenia > Trichechidae > Trichechus > Trichechus manatus. Next base: position 97,396 of record NW_004444281.1, on the reverse strand, counting down.
CAATTTCGGGTACCCCTGCGTATTATGTTTAGTGTATGGAGACATTCAGGCCTCATTGAAAGCTATTCCTTCCTGGCCCTTACAGTACCTAGAAGGAGCAGAAATAACAAGATTGTGTTCTGTGACAACCTCCACTGCGCCCCCAAGTGCTAAGCAGTGTACGAAAGTGGATCTCCCAGAGGAAAGCTGGAAAAGAATCAGCAATTCTGCCTGTCCAACATCACCCTCCAGTAGAAAACGAAACAAACAACGAAAACAGCTCCACTTGCCCTCAAAAGAAAAAGCAAACCTTGACTCCACTGGGGATCGAACCCCGGATCTTCCGCGTGTAAAGCAAACGTACTAACCACTACACTATGGAACCGTAACAAAGTCACGTGGTGCTCGTCTTCCAATACAAAAGTCACTGAACAAATACATTGGCGAATACCTACAGTTATTTCATTCAAAAGCAGTGACGTCACCAGAGCGGTGCGGGGGGTGCAGACGGCACCTCCTGACACTGTCAGAAGGGGTGACACCAAAATGACCCCAGCGTCCGCGGCGGCGAAGCAGCCGGCGAACCAGCCCAGCCTGGGGAGGGGCCGCCAAGGCAGTGGCGTCACTAGGGTTAGTGTTACCCGTCACCCAGTGAGGTAACTCGTCACCACCACCACTACCCCTGCCCCATCACCCGCCAGTCGGGGTGCGGGCGGCCACAAGCGAGAGGAAAGGAGCCGCAGGGAGCCGCTGCGTGGAGCCGCGACGTGGAGGGGGCGGGGAGAGGCGGCGGGTGGGGCCGGAAGGGGAGGCCAGGCGGCCTGGTTGCGGGAGTGATAGTAACTCTAATCACGCCATTGTTCAAAAGTAGCCCTGGTGGCCCAGTGGTTAAGCGCTAAATTGATAGCCAAAATTTCAGTGGTTCGAATCCGACAGCTGGAGGTTCCGCGGGAGAAAGCTGTGGCAGTGGCTTCCATAAAGATTTACAGACTTTGAAAACCTGTGGGACAGTTCCATTCGACTGGAAGGCAACAGGTTTGATTTGATTCAAAGACAGATAACCTTGTTTAAATATATATACAGAGAGAACTCCAGTGCCAAATTACCTTTCCAGCACATCTTGCACACAATCTACGCTTCTAGGAACATTTCTAGACTAATCTATATACACTCATTCGTTCAAGATTTTTTTTTTTTTTCAGCACCTACCTCGTTCCAAGCACTTGGCGACGTGCTACAGATAGAGCAGTGCAACAGTTAAAAACCCATGCGTGTATGGACCTTACATTCTAGTTCTTACCAAATAACACCTTGAATAAATTTCTCCCTTTTTCCTCTCCACCCCAGGTCTCCTTTTCTATGACACACTATAACTCTGACAAGTCTCCCTTTAGCTTTGGAATGAATTAAACTATGTACTTGGCCCTTCTCTCTAGAGCCTTAGTGAAGAGTTGGCGTTTCCAAAGTCAAGCAGCAGTGGAGGCTGCTTCTTGCAGGCCACTCAATTCTGGTTGATCCTTTGTCTGGCCTCAGCCTCATAGGAATCAGCCTTGGGCTGTTATTGCTGACAATGATTCTCTCTCCCCCTGGTGAAGTTAGAGCAGGTCAGATATGCCTCCACCCTCCAACCTTTTTACCAACTCTGACACCAACCGACCCTTACAGCACTCTTTACTTCTCTGCTGAGTTTGAATTCGTTGCCATGGCCACACAAACTCACAGACCATACTCACAATTATGGGGTTTATTAGGGAAATAGCAGGTTACAATTCAGGTTCAGGAATGCTCAGGATACAGTTCTTCCATCAGGGCAGTCTCTTCTCAGCTGTGCCACAGGCAGGCCTCTCCCCTGGCCCTTGGCCTCTCAGTCTCTGACCTAACCTCTGCCCTGCTTCGGCAAGTGTTACAAAGCTCTTTTAGTTCCACCAGTAAGGACCCGGAGGTGCCCAACTCTGCCTGCAAACCCTGGCCCAAAGGCACTCAGCTCTCTTGCTTCGTAGGCCAGGAAGCCCATTGTGCCGTCTCCTGCCAGTCTCCTGCCAGTCTCCTGCCAGTCTTCTGGTTTTGCTGCTGTTGCTGCTGCTTCTCACCATCTCTAGTGTTAGAATTCTCCCTCTCTGTCCTGGTTCTGCTGCGTCTGCTGCTCCTCTCTGTCTTCCGTGTTACAGCTTCTCTCTCTGTCTCTCAGTGTCTCCCTTTACAGGAAAAACAGGTCATTTCATTAAATACATAATTACATGAAAGTGTGAGGAGGTTTAGATAAAGTAATTGCAGGATGCTACATGAGCACCCTCATCTCCGGAGTTCCTTCCTAAACTGACATTTTGGGTCAGTCTGGACACTAGAAGACACAACTTCAACAGATTGTCATATGAAAAGCCATCCTCTGCTGTCCAGTACACCCCACTAGACCCAAGGCAGTTTTGCCAGGTGTTTCTTTCCTCATCAGAACTCACTGCTTTTATCTTCTTCTCCAAGGATAGCTCGATATTATACCTGATAAAGCAAGAGTCTCCAGAGTCAAATTTGAGTTATCTCCAGTGGGATTGTATGGAGATAGTGCAAATATTTTATAACTAGCCCCACAGTTAACCCAACTGCTGTAATCCAAAGGATACAAAGACAGTAAATATGATGTTGCCCCAGGCCACAGTGAGTTCAGGGAAAAATCATGTAAGTGGATGTAAGGATTGAACCTCTGACCTTGATGGCCCTCCCCCCAAAAAAAATCACATGGGAGAGCTTGTTCCTAACACATTCCTGGGCCCCACCAGCAATAGCTCTGACCCAATAGGCCTGGACCTGAACTGTGTTTTTCCCAAGTGCACTTACCTGATTGTGATGACCACCTTGCTGGGAGTGGGAGTTAGTGGTAATCAACTTTCAGGAGAAAGGGCCCTCTGCCAGGTTTTTGGAGCCAAGCATTCTCAGAATATTCCAGTGTGATGGTCCTCAGTGTTGACTCCACGTTACCATCTGCAAGTGAGCTTTTCCATACACTTATCTTGATGGATCTACACCCTAAATGTGAAAAGAAAATCTATACCCATACATTCATTTTTCTTTTTTAATAGAGGAGGACGTGTTTGACCTAGTAGCAGGGAAAATGACCCTTTAAACATAACTCCAGAAGTACAAACCATAAGGGGAAAAAAACATAAATTTGATTACCATGGGCTGTTAATTTCCTGGTTGACAAAGTCAACAGAAAGGTAAAGGAGTGGTCTAAATATTATAATATTTAGGGTAACATTCAATATTTTGGTCTAAAATTCACAATAGACTAAGATCTATAACATACAATGTACCCCCATGTGCATCAACACAAAAACTGCATCAACCTTAATGAAAACATGGGCAAATGGTAGGAAAAGTCAATGTGCATAAGATGCAATTCAAACACCAAACAAACATATAAACAAATACTCAAAATGTTTAGAAAACATATAAATTCAAAATAAAAAAATGAGATTCATCACTCTACACATATTAGATTACAAAGTAGAAAACTGGATAATGTTAAGAGTTGACAGGGATAAAAGGATACACAGTGTCTATAGGGTCACTATGAGTCAGAATCAACGGCAACAGGTTTGATTTTTTTTTTTTTTTTTTTTTTTGGTGGGAGTGTAGACTGGAGAATAAATTGGGACTAATCAGCCATTTTGCTCTTATGTATTTATCCCACAGATATCTTCGCACAAGTACGTAAGGAAACATGGATGAGGAAGCAGTGTTATTTGGAGCACCGGGACAGTGGAGGCAACGTTTGGGTCCATCGTTGGGACAGAAGGTAGGAAAGACAAGGTGAATGCCCACCATGGGATTTTATACAGCAGTCAAAATCAATGAGCTAATTGGACACTGGTTGATTTTGATGGATCTTAAAGTCATAATGCTTAATAAAAATATATACCATTTATGGAAAATGAAAGTATACATTCACAAAACAGTCAGTTTTGCAAAACTACATGTAACCAAAGTGATACACAATAATGCATTAGAAAGGCTGCTTATGTAAGGAGAGGAATGGCAGTGGGACATGGGGACAAAAGGGAATAAATCTTCCAGCGCTGTTAAGAAGGAACAATTAGGTACAGGCTAGCCTGGGAGGAGAGAGCTGGGAAACCAGGTCTAGGGAGGCTCTAGCACAAGAACTTCTAAGTGATTTCTCATCCCTCCAGGGCCTTGCACTTAGTACATGCTCAGTGAATGCTTAGGTCCTTCCTCATCCTTCTTCATACAGCACAAGGCAGTTATTGAAATATTTCAGAATGGTGGTCTCATCTGTCCTTCCTCACACTAACCTGTTTTCGGTCGAACATGCCACAATTCCTTTTACATGTCCTGTTTGGACATGGAATCTGAGGTTTCCATGGGCTTTCCAAAGGCTGGTCTTACCTAATGGGGAGGTTGTGGGACTCTACTAGGATACTCTCTCCGCCATGCCCAGGTTAGAGGCTCTCACAGCATTCTGTGAGGTTTGTTGACCACAACGTACTCTAGGTTTCTCTTCTTTTGCATCCTCAGTTTTACAATCTGTGAGGACAGGAATCAAGTCTGTTTTAACCCAACAGACCAATAAGCAGAACAAGACTGTGACAAGATAGTGTATCTTACGGAATTTCAAGCTTAAGCAATAGATCTGCTGTTTAGGAGGCCAAAGCTGTCTTTGAGAGATCCTGACGGTGCTGAGTTTGGGCAAACAGAGCCGGGTGGCTGCGGATCTCCTCCGCATCAGCGTATCCTCATCTGCGCCTGCTTTCTTGTGCCCGGTGAGATGAAATAGAGGGAAGCGAGATGGTCTCGCTCAAGTGCGGTGAATTAGCTCAGAAAATAGCTCCGTGGGCTCTGTAACTGGGCGGTAAATGGCAAATTTTTTAAATCTTACTTTCTTTGTCGCTCTCTAGAATATAAACTCTATAAGGGAAGAAATATTTGTTTTATTCACTGTTCTATACCTTCAATACCTAAAAAAGTAGTGACACACAATAGTGGGTCAACATTTGTGGACAAAATGAAATAACGAAGAAATAAACGTAAAATACGTTGCAATATCCAATATTTCCTCTGGGGGGCGATAGTCACCAAGAAATAGGATTCATTCATTTCCATTTGAAACCATTTTAAAACCTGCTTTAAAGAATGTTTTCTTTTCCTTTCTTTTTTTAACATAAAAGTTTCTGCTTTAGTACAGCTTCAGAAACACAGATGTGCTTCTTTTATCATGAAATTAAGTTTAAGTTTCTGGCAAATTGCCACGTTTCACAGAAAAGTTATGAATACAATGTAAGTGAATACCCCCCAAAGGGGCCCTGTGGCTTAGCTGGTCAAAGCGCCTGTCTAGTAAACAGGAGATCCTGGGTTCGAATCCCAGCGGGGCCTACTTTGGTTGATTTTGTGTTTTCAATTGTTACGTTGCCTCTAAATTTGTTGGAGATGCGTGAAGAAATTTACAGCTGGTTAGTAGTTGAATTGCTATTCCAATCATGGAGAGTCCGTTGCCAAGGAATAAGATCTAAAACATAAGGGGTTAAGATGAAGGGAAAAAGTAAAGTGATTTCTGTGGCTGATAGAAAACAATGGGTTTGCAGGCAGTGGCCGAAAAGATGGTTACTAAAACTACGATATATCAGTTGTGCAAAAATTCACTTTCAGTACATGATAGAGAATAGCTTTTAAAATTCTGTCTTGGAAGTTCAGTCTCAGATCTCCTAATCTGTGATCTCCAACATTTTCAACTAAATTATGGAGTTTGGTTGTCAGTGTCAGGCAAAGAATAAATAAGCCATGGTATTTGGTTTCGAGTCAGACTCGTCTTTATTTTTGAGAATAAGAGAGCACTGGTGAACTTTAGACTGTCACCATTTTTATTCTGTACAATGCTAAGAATTGTCATATTTGTGCATCACTATTCCTTATTCTGTTGAAAAATATAAGTAATCGATTAAACTATGTCTTAAAGATTTAAGTAGCTAAAACTACTAACTTGGAATACTTGTTCTATTAGCAAACAATTTCAGCGCAAATTTGAAAATGTGTACTTATTATTAATTTAAAGATGCCGAAAGATGAATATATTGCATGTTAGTAATATTTTAATAATATGAAATTAGTTCTGAACTTGCAGACCCCTCGGGTCAATCCTGAAGTAAAGTGTCAGATTTTCCAGAAATGAAGAAGTATAATGAAGGATAAAATTTAGAAATGAATTTTATTTGCCTTGGTTTAAAATACCTGTGTTTGAAAAGATATATAGATATAGATAATCTGCTTAGACAGCAAAATATGCTGTGTTCAGTAAATAATAAGGAAAGCAAATAATAAGAGTCTTTTAAAAGTCCAACCTGAGATCACTTATGAAAATTGCGAGTAAAATAAACTTAAAAAGGTCTATATGCGGCACCTACATAGATAATTAGGCCGGATTTAATAAGAGCAGTCTTATTTTGTGATCAAGAATATTCTTTTGAGATTATTTGTTATCAAAAGTAGGGGAGTCTGTAGAAAAAAATTCATGTTTCACTGGAAAACTATGCATTGTCCACATATAGCACAGCACATCTTTCTGGCACATCAAATTCTAGCCTTTCATTATCTTTGAGCTATTTTATGATTCTTTGTAAATTGACAGATATGCAGCTTCTGTGTTGTTCAGTTGAGTTTCACTTGACTGCCCTCCCTCTGTGGAAAAAACAATTTTGTCTCCATTTCCAATTCAGTTTCTTTACTCTATATAAACTTGTGCTTTTTGACCTTTCCTTTGAACCGTTATAACATCTATCTGGTTTCCACATCGAATGAGTAGAAAATAAGATCTTTATAAAATGTGTTCATTTTTTTTTTTATTGAGGTAAAATTCACATAATATAAAACTAACCATTTTAAACCGTACAATTCAGTGGCATTTAGTATGTTCACAGTGTTATGCAACTATCGACTCTATTTAGTTTCAAAACATTTTTGTCACCCCCAGAAGGAAACCCTGTACCCTTTAAGGAATCACTCTCCATTCCCCACCCCCTACCCCCACCTCAGCTCCTGGAAACCACTAACCTGCTTTCTGTCTCTGTAGATTTATGTATTCTGGACACTACATATAGATAGTATCATATAATATGTGGCCTTTTGTGTCTGGCTTCTTTCATTTGCCATAATGTCTTCAAGGTTCATCCACATCGTAGTATATATCAGTGCTTCATTCCTTTTTATGGCTGAAAAATATTCCATTGTATGGATATGTCACATTTTGTTTATCCATTCATCAGTTGATGGACACTTGGGTTGTTTCCACATTTTAGCTGTTGTCAATAGTACTACTATTCATGTGAAAGTATTTGTTTAAATACCTGTTTTCAATTAATTTGAGTATATTCATAGAAGTGGAATCATTGGATCATGTGGTAATTCTATGTTTAACCTTTTGAGGAACCACCAAACTGTTTTCTGTAATGGCTGCACCATTTTACATTCTCACCAGCAATGTATGATGGTTCCAATTTCTTTACATCCTCATCAACACTTGTTGTTATTAGGTTCCGTTGAGTCACTTCCAGCTCATAGTGACCTTATGTAATTTAACAACCAAACATTGCCCAGTCCTGCACCATCCTCACAGTTGTTGCTGTTTGAGCCCATTGTTGCAGACACTGTGTCAATCCATCTCATTGAGGGTCTTTCTCTTCTTCCCTGACCCTTTATTTTACCAAGTAAGATGTTCTTCTCCAGAGATTGGTCACTCCTGATAACATGTCAAAAGTGAGGTGAAGTCTCGCTATCCTAACTTCCAAGCAGCATTCTGGCCGCACTTCTTCCAAGATAAATTTATTTGTTCTTCTGGCAGTCCAAGGTATATTCAATATTCTTTGCCAACATCATAGTTTATATGCATCAATTCTTCTTGGTTTTCCTTATTCATTGTCTAATACCATGGTTATTTCCTTCTTTTTTTTTTTTTTATTATAACCATCCTAAACCAAAAAGACCCATTCCCATAGAGTCAGACTCATAGTGAACTGTCCCACAGGGCTTCCAAGGAGAAGCCAGTGGGCTCCATCATTCTACTGGCAGTGGGGTCCAAACCCACGTGGACACCCGCTCCTTGGATGTTAAGTTCAACGTCTTAACCACTCAGCCATCCGGGTGATGTAACCTCTCTAGTAAGTGTAAAGTGGTACCTAGTGTAAAGTGGTACCTCGTTGTGGCTATGAGTCAGCATCCACTCAATGGCAACAGGTTTGGTTTAGCTTTTGGAATGACTAATAGCAGCCCTGGTGGAGTAGTGGTTAAGAGCTATGGCTGCTAACCAAGAAGTTGGCAGTTAGAATCCACCAGCTGCTCCTTGGAAACCCTATGGGGCAGTTTTACTCTGTTCTATAGGGTCACTATGAGTCGGAATCCACTTGACAGTACACAATGACTGATAATGTTGGGCATCTTTTCATCTATTTGTTGGTCATTTGTATGTCTACTTTAGATAAATGTTTATTCAAATCCTTTGCTTATTTATTAATGGGATGTTTGTTGTTTTCTTGTTGAGTTTTAAGAGTTCTTAATATAGTCTGGATAGTAGACGCTTACCAGATACTATATGATTTGAAAATATTTTCTTCCATTCTGTAGGTTGTCTTTTCACTTTCTTGATAGTGCCCTTTAATGTAGAAAAATTGTTAGTTTTGATGAAGTCCAATATATCTATTTTTTTCTCTTGTTGCATTTGGTGTTGTATCTAAGAAGTCATTGTCAAATCAAAAGTTATGAAGATTTACCCCTATGTTTTCTTCTAAGAGCTGTATAGTTTTAGCTCTTCGGGTCTTTTATCTGAGTTAGTTTTTGCATATAGTGTGAGGTAGGAGTACAACTTTGTTCTTTTACATTTGGATATCCAGTTGTCCCAGCACCATTTGTTGAAAAGTCTATTATTTTCCCATTGCATGGTCTTGGCCCTTGTCAAAACTAATTGTCCATCGATGTATGGGTTTATTTTTGGATTCTAAATCCTATTTCATTGGTTTATACATCTACCCTTATGGCTAGTATGTTATATAAATGAGTTAAAAATAACCGCTGTATATTGGCCCCAAGTTGTTTACTTCTTCATAGCAAGCTGAGGCCTATTAGCATCCCCCTCCAAAAAAGAAAAACAAAAAGCCCACCAGCACCAAACTCAAATTAGGACATATCCAACTGTTTCAAATATAGCCCAAATAAACAGATTTTAGCCATTTGGAGTCTGCCTGATGTACATATCTCACCAACCTGCACCCGACATATGCTAACCCTAAAAAAAACCCATTGCCATCTGACAAGTCAATTCCAACCCATAGCAACCCTACAGGACAGAGTAGAACTGCCCCACAGGGTTTCCAAGGAACAGCTGGTGAATTTGAACTGCCAACCTTTTGGTTAGCAGCTGAACTCTTAACCACTAAGCCACCAGGGCTCTATGCTAACTCTAGATAAGATAAAAACCCTGTAGTTGTAAGCACACTAGGATACTGCTATTCTTTAGAGCTCTCTGATGCAGAAACTCCCTACCTTGCTGCAGGAGAACATTGCATAGGGACAGGAAAGTTTTCCCCCTTCCCTTCTCTTTCCCACGGTTTTTCATGCCCTCTTTCCTTCTGGTGGTTCCCTTCGCCCTTGCCTCTGGTAGACCTCCTGCTGTGTGGGACCACCTGCTGCATGTGGCTGTAAATTCACTGCCCCCAATAAATAGCTTGCTGTGCAACATTGCTATCTTGTAGTCACATCTTTTTCATTGATCAGCCTCGAATTCCCTCACTGCACAGTACAACACTTTTTTGATTACTAAAGCTGTGTAGTAAGTTATGGAATCAGGAATTATGAGTCTTACAACTTTGTTTTTCTTTTTCAAGATTGTTTTGACTCTTCAGGGTCCCTTGCAATTTCATATGAATTTTAGAATCAGCTTTTCCATTTTTGCCAAAAAGGTCATCGAGATTTTGATAAGGATTGCATTGAGTCTGTAAATTGCTTTGGGTAGTATTGCCATCTGCCTTAGTTATCTAGTGCTGCTATAACAGAAATACCACAAGTGGATGGCTTTAACAAACAGAAACTTATTCTCTCACAGTTTAGGAGGCTAGGAGTCCAAATTCAGGGTGCCAGCTCCAGGGGAAGGTATTCTCTCTCTGTTAGCTCTGGAGGAAAGTCCTTGTCATCAATCTTCCCCTGGTCTAGGAGCTTCTCAGCACAGGGACTGCAGGTCAGAAGGCCGCACTCCGCTCCCTGCTCTTACTTCTTGGTGATGGGAGGTCCTTCTCTCCGCTCAATTCTCGCTTTTATATCTCAGAAGAGATTGACTCAAGACACAACCTAATCCTATAGATTGTGTCCTGCCTCATTAACACAACTGCTTCTAATCTGACCTCATTAACATCATAGAGGTTAGAATTTACAACACGTAGAATAATCACATCTTATCACAAAATGGAGGACAACCACATAATACTGGGAATAATGGCCTAGCCAAATTGACATATATTTTGGGGGGACACTATTCAATCCATAACACCATCTTAACAATATTAAGTCTTCCAATCCATGAACATGAGCTATCTTTCCATTTATTTAGGTCATCTTTAATTTCTTTCAGCAATGTGTTATAGTTTTCAGTGTACAAGTCTTACATCTCCTTGGTTAAATTTATTTCTAAGTATTTTATTATTTTTTATCATGTATTCATTTTTATACCTGCATGAGAGTCATGGTTTTACCTTTTTATGTCTTTTAACAAATGAATATGTAATTTCCTTTGATCAACAGGGGGCTTTGGAGCCCCTACGTTAGGGCTTCTTGAAATAACACATGGCTTCACACAGAAAATGCTTTATTCACATAGAATTGAAGGTGCAATCGTACTTCCCTCTCTCCAGTCCTGCCTGTGTACTTCCCATCCTTGGTGGTAGGGTAAATTTAAAGGCCCCAAATATTCAACTTCTGGTGGCTAGAAAAACTTTGTTTCTGTATATAAGGTTAAATGTGCTATTTGAAAAACTCTGTAAGTGTTCATAAATTAGAGATCCCCAAGATATATCAAGTGAAAAATCAGAATACAAAAAGTGTATAATGTTATGTTTTATGTAACTACAAAGGAAAAATAAAATGTATATTCATATTTAAGGAGCCCAGGTGGCGCAAACGATTTTCGATTGGCTGCTAACATAAAGGCTGGTTGTTTGAATCTACCCAGTGGCTCTGCAAAAGAAAAGACCTGGCGATCTGCTTTCGTAAAGATTACAGCCAAGCAAACCCTATGGAGCAGTTCTACTCTGTCACATGGGATCACCATGAGTCAGGGGCCGCTTGAGGGCAGCTAACAACAACGACATATTCACATTTACATCTATGTGCATAAGGAAAATCAAGGAGGATACATACAAAACTAATAATTACATATGAGAGGTAATGCTGAGAAGTGGGCAGATGGGAGTTGAGAGAGATAGAAACTCTTCACTGTTCACAGAGTTTCTGATTTTTGAACCATGTGAATATATTACCTTATGTCAGAACATACGTGTGTGTGTGTGTGTGTGTGTGTGTGTGTGTGTGTGTGTATCTCCTTAATCTGTACATGGATCTTATAGATTGTACTAAAGGAAGCTTTTTTTGTTTGTTTTTATTCTTATGTGTTGATATTATTGAAAATTGTTCTCTCATTTAAAATTGTATTTTCTCTTACATTCACTGGTGAAAGAAAAATGACCCAGGATACAGTACTAAGAAGTATACAAATAGTTTTACAATTTCTATTTGCATTTGCTTTCTATGGCTGCTGTAACAAATTAGCACAAAATTAGCAGCTTAAAACAACATCTGTTTATTATCTCATAGTTCTGCAGTTTAGAAATCCGACAGGGGCTGCATCAGACTAATATCAAGGTATTGGCAGAGTTGTATTCCTTACTGGGGGCTCTAGGAGAGAATCCACTTTCCAACTCATTCAGGTTGTTGGCAGAATTCAGTTCCATATGATTGTAGGATTGAGGTCCTCATTTCCTTGCAGGCTGTCATCCAGAGGTCGTTCTCAGCTTCTGGTGGCCACCTGCATTCCATGGCTGGTGGTCCCCACATCTTCAAAGCCAGCAACAGTCCGTTGAGTTCTTCTCATACTTCAAATCTTTCTGCTTCATCTCTCCTGTCATGTCATCCCTTACATTTCTTTTCTACTTGCAGCCAGAGATGTCTCTCTGTTTTTAAGGGTCTATGTGATTTAACTGGGCCTACCTAGACAAGCCAGGATAATTTCCCCACTTTAGGATCCATAACCTTAGTCACATCAGCAAAGTCCCTTTTGCCATGTAATGTAACATATTCATAGGTTTGGGGGGACCATTATTCTGCTACCACACTTGTAAAAGATGAAACAATGCAAATAATTAAGCTTTTTCACCATGAATCTGTTTTTGATTAGATAGAAATGTAGCCTTCCAGGCCTTCTTCCCTGCTCAGTTGATGCAGTCCAGCAGTTTTGTGGATGGAGAGGATGTACTCCTAGAGCGGAAAAGAAAGAAGAAAGAAAAAATTACCTGGAGAAACGCTGCATCAAGATCAGACTGCTGAAAACCAAGGTTAATGCAGTGCCTTAAACTGACCAGCTCATCACCCTACCCAGATGAGCCCTAGAAGAGGAAGAGGAGGTTCAGCATGAAGACTGACAATGGCACAACCTCGACTCAGAGCCTGGATTTTCTACTGCAGGACTTAAGAAACTTGCATGTTGGGGCATTAAACTCAGAAATCATTATCAGAAGAATACTTTAAAAAAAAGGGGAGGAGGATCAGAGTAAGAGCATTGGATGGAAATGTCATTTTATTAAAAGAAAAAAAAAGAGGTACAGAGGTTGGGAATTGAGTTTGTTTTTCTGTCTGTAAGCAAGGGACGATGAAAGTACTAGAATGAAGGTTTAATTCATACTTAGGTGAATAAAATCCACTGTTTTGGTTTCCAAATAATACAGTATGTGTCTATTATTAGGTGTCCTGATTTGAGCACATTACTTAATCTCTCTTTACTTTCCTTCCCTCATCGGTAAAGTGAGGATAGCAATAGTTAACAATACAAGCATTTAGAACAGTGACTGGCACATAGTCTGTATTACATAGTCTTTGCTACTATATAATTATAATTTCCATTCCACAAATATTTATACAACTCCTACCAGGAATATATTAAGAGACGTGAGATTGAAAAGAAAGAATACAATACAGCCACCCCCCACCCCACTCTTGGCCTAAATGGGAAGAGATCATCAGAGCACGTGTAATGCATGCTTATATCACATTGGAGAGTCACCAGGCCAATGAAAAGATTAATGTTTCTGTAGTCAGACAGAGCTGGATTTTAATTCATTTGCTGTGTAGCCTTAAACAACTTTTTTGAGCCTCAGTTTCGTTACAGGTAGCATAAAAACAATTAATACCTATCTCATGCGATTTCTATGAACATGACATTAACAATACTGGTAAATAATGATGTAAGAATGGCTCCAAGCACATTGCCATGGACATAGTAGGTGATCAATAAACCGGCAAAAAACAATAACTGGCTTAAAGTCTGCACCTGGAAAAAAAAAAATTTTAGAATGAATTAATAAATGGTAACTACTACTCCATTGCCTATCAGATAATACACTTACACATTATACCTATACTTTTAAAAAAGAAAAGGAGTAAAAATATGTTAGGAGACTGAGGGACAGTGCAAGGGACGAGGACAGAAACAGATAAAGAGGAGATGCGTGCCAGGCACACGAAGACTCTGGCCAGACTCCGGGAAAAGGGCAGGACAGGGAGAGCGAGGCGCTTAGACCTCATTTTTGTCATTTAAGTCTGCGACTCAAAGCTTTTATGATACCTGTTCCAAAACAATTCAGACTGTTTGGAAAGGACTTGGTAAGTGGCAGCACCGAAGACGACGGGTGAAATATAACCAAAAAACAACCACTGACCCAGATTTCCACCGCGAAGCATTGATAATTGCGAGTCTGGAACTCCATCGCAAGCGGCGCGACAAACCGGGTATATTCCCCACACACAGAAAAAAAAGACCTCTGGCCCGTACGGGGATCGAACCCGCGACCTTGGCGTTATTAGCACCACGCTCTAACCAACTGAGCTAACCGGCCTCGCTATACACTGTAACTCTTTCTTTTGAAAGTTTAAAATACGCCAAAAACGTATTGTCTCAAGTTTTTTCCGAAACAGTTCTTCCTATTCCCACCTTCTCTAAATACACTCGCCCTACCTCATTCAGTTTCCTTTAAAAACTACATCCTAACTTTTACAAGTTATTTCTTTAAAAAAGAAAGGTGGGGGAGGGGGAACGGGGAGGGACCTTAAAAGTAAAATTGCTCTAGCGAGTTAAACTACTGAATGAACGGATAGTCAGGGATTTGGTTTAACGGTAGCGATTTAAGATCCGTAATTGGGTGTGTGAAGGCAGCATCCACAGGAGACGTGGTAGACAGAAATATAAAAACCGCACCCTCTCCTACCGAGTAGCCCATACGGGAATCGAGCCCGCGAGCTTGGCGTTATTAGCCCTACGCTCTAACCAACTGAGCTAACCAGCTGCCTAACACCCCTGTTTTTTTTCCTTATATCTTTAAAACATACCCAACTAATGTCCGCTAGTGTTCCTGTGCAAGAAAATAAGTGCTTTTCCTTCTTTTTTTTCTTCTTTTTTCCTCCTTCGTGTAAGGAAATGGAAAGGAGAAAACCCCACTAACGGCACAAATGAATCTTGCCTTTTCCGGGGAAACTTAGTCTTTCTCAAACTGCCAATACTGACCCGAGAAGACTCAGATTAGCGTCCCCCAGCGGGGCTTCCTTCCTCCTACCCTGGGAAGGCCCGGGGCAACGCGAAGCTGCTCCGAGCCTGAGATCGCGGCGGGCGGATCACGGAACTGGCCACGCACGGTCGAAGGACTTGGCTCCAGCGCATGGGGTGGAGATTCTTCTCCGCTCCTGGAGACCATTCCGGGCAGCTCGGCTCTCCACAGAGGCCTAGGGACCGGGGAACTTGCACCCTCTTGCGGCCTCAAGGAACGAGAACTCGCAGCTGCGCATCCTGGGCCTCCTGCTCTGAGCTCCGGAAGGTCAAAGAGGTGGCGCTGCAGCTCCAATCACCAGACTCTTGGGGGCGCCCGAGGGCCGGGCTGGAGTCAGCTGGGAAGAAGGGACCGTAGGGAGAGCCTCTCTACAGAGCCTCCGACCCGTTCCAGGGCAGAACAAGACCCCTAAATCAATGACAAAGGAAGTCGAGGCTAGGACACGTCTGGAGTCAGAGACTGTTATCTAGACCGGGGGAGAAAGGCCTGGATCTGAGAGGCGCGGCAGTTCGGAGGCCCTAGTCAGTTGACTCAGAGGAAGGAGGCGGGAAACACAGTCACCCTGAGGGGTGCGCCCCTCCCAGCCATGGCCTGATCCACCTGATCGTAGATGTCAACCCAGGGAGAGTCTGGAAGGTCAAATAATTTCTGATTCATCCTGCACTTGCTCTCTTTGCTCTGCTAGGCCCTGTAACTCCCCCCCCCCCCGTTTCCACTTTTCTGTTCGTTTGTTGCATCGATATTATCTGAACACACACGCATCTTATTAAGACTTGAAGGACACTCCGCGCCCCCCCCCCACACACAGTTTTTTTAAAAATCTTTTTGTTAAAGGAGAGATAATAAACGTTTTAATGAGCCAGGTCGACCATTCTTTTACTTATTTTCCATTTTGCAATTTATAATTTTTGTTTTTAATTTAAACAAATAAAAGCTGTAGATCATGCGCCTGATCTTTGGCACAGTTCTTTAACTTTGTTTTTGCATCCTCCATATAAACAGTTCATTTGCCTTGTCTTCCCGTAAAAATTCGTTGAAAGGTGAGTGAGAAAACCAGATTTTTTTTTTTTTTTTTTTTTTTTTACTATTTGCTCTCTGTAGTTCCTTGTCTTCTCTTTGTGCTTTACCGCTCCCGTTCAGCTTTCCAAACCCTGCGAAATCTCTCTCTGATTTACTGCCTGGGAGCCAGCCGTTTGGATCGCCGGGAGTTCTTCAGAATGCCTTGCTGGGGGTAGGGGAGGGAGGTGGCAGGAGCATTCTCTCAGCTATTCCACCCCGTCTCCTTCCTGGCCCGGCCCTTAAAACCAAAAAAACCCCATACCCATTGCGCTCAAGTCGATTCCAACTCATAGCGACCCTACAGGACAGAGTAGAACTGCCCCATAGGGTTTCCAAGGCTGCAAATCTTTACGGAAGCCGACTGCCACATTCTTTCTCTCACCGAGCAGCTGGTAGGTTGGAACAACTGACCTTTCAATTAGCAGCCAAGGGCTTAACCACTGCACCACCAGGGTTCCTTTCAGCCTTTAAACCAAACCCGTTGCAGTCGAGTCCATCCCGACTTATACAAAGTAGAACTGCCCCATCAGGTTTCCAAGGAGCGGCTGGTGGATTCGAACTGCTGACATTTTGGTTAACAGCCGAGCTTTTTTAGCAGCCTAAAATCCAGAGAGCCCTGGATTGATTTCCCTTGGTTTTCCTGCCATGCGCCCCAACTTCAGAAGGCCTTGCTCTTGGGAATGCATCAGTGGTATTTCTCTCAGTTTTCCATCCTGCCCCACACCCCTGTTTGGCGTACTCACTCTGATCAGTGACGTTCTGCGTTGTTGAAGCTACTGGGAATTCTAATCTGTCCAGCAGGTCCACAGATAAGCCTTAAAAATCTCTTAAAGATTGAGCTGGTTTCTCCATACCTGGTCTTCCGTGATCTCTCCTCTTCTGCCCCTCTGCCCCTCTGCCCATCCACCAGGAATGAGGGCAGACAGAGGCCTCTTTTCTCCTGTGAAAGCCTGTTTCTGGAGTTTAGTTCACTTAGATTTCTTTGTATCCTCAACTCCTCAACTATTGTTCTATCTTCCAGTTCACTGATTCTTCTGGCCCTCCATTCTGTTGTTAAGCCCATGCCCTGAGTTTATTTCAGTTGGTCAGTTTTTCAATTCTAAAATACCCATGTTGTTCCTCTTTATATTTTCTACTTCTTTGCTGAGGCTTTTTATTTCTTTGCTGAGTCTTTCTATTTTTCATTTGTTTCAAACATGTTTGTAATTGCTCACTGAAGCATTTTTAAATGGCTGCTTTAAAATAATTGTCAGATTATCCTAACATTTCTTTCAACTTGGTGTTAGGCTCAATTGATTGTCTTTTTTCATTCGGTTTGAGATCTTCCTGGTTTTTATTTGACTAGTGATTTTCAAGTGTGATTTAGAATATTGGAGCCAATATTTCCTGTCCTAGAATGTGACCCAGCTGGAGCTGGACTCACAAGGACTCACAAGGACACATCAACTGGGCCCTGAGGTACAAAGACAATTAAAAAAGAAAAACAAAAACAACCATTGCTGTTGAGTTGATTTCAACTCATAGCAACCCAATAAGACAGTAGAACTGCCCCATAGGGTTTGCAAGGAGCAGCTGATGGATTCCAACAGCTGACCTTTTGGTTGGCAGCCATAGCTCACTGTAGCTCTTAATCACTGCACCACCACGGCTCCATAAAGACAGTAGCTAGGACAATCTTGGAAAACATATTTTAGGGAACCTTTCACATAAACTAATAAAACAGCCCAAAAGACCCACATACTTTCTACTCTTATCTTTTTCTATTAGCATTAGTGAACAGTAAGATTTGTTGGAGCCATGAAAACCCTCCTGACTGTCGTTACTGAAACATGTACCAATGATTGTTAAGAAAGGCGATTCGAAATGTAGAATCACCATGACTTAACAGTGTTTAGCCAACCTGTGAGAAGGTGAAGCTTTCAGTGGTGCCCATTTCGTAATGTTAATATATACTGGTCATTCGGTAACATCCCTTGGACTTGGGCAGACATGGCTTTGGCAGCATGCTTGTCCGTTTTCCCACTTTTGACTATTCTGTAATATTCCTTGGATTTGGGCAGACATGGCTATAGCAGCATGCTTGTTTATTTCCTACTTTTGCCTCTTTGAATATATGCCGAATAAAATCTTTCTTTTTTGCTTTACTAAATTTGTGGTGATTTTACCCTAAAACAAGTGAAACTTGGACGTTATGGGTGTGTGAGTTTCTGGCTCCTATTTAAACCCTCTGTTTTAGCTGACTTTCTATAACTCCACTCTGGCAGGTTAAAAGAGGAACAACTCTTCATTACTGCCAGGTGGAGTTAAGAAGTCCAGGGTCCCCACTGAGAAACCCTTTTAATCCTCCTGGAATCCACACATTTCTGGGCCTATGGAGTTAGGATGATCCACCCAGGCCATTTGCCCTTGGGTGTTCTTTCCTTGAGTCGTGGAGAAACTGGTTCCTGGGAGTTGCCTTTGAGTCCAACAATGGCCTAGATAAACTAGTAAGACATTTTTGCCTTGCTCTTTTGAAGCATTTAGTCAGTTTCAGGAAACAGATTCCAAGGGTCAGACCGGGAGCTATGTTTAGGGTAAACTGGTAATTATTTTAACTGTTTTTCAAGCCAATGCTGTGGAAAATCCTTCCCGACCACAGATTTATCCATTCTGTTTCAACTCTTTTTTCCATTGCGGTATGTCGATAAGATTTGGTGTGTTTCAAGGGTCTCTCATCTTCAGAACATTTTTTACTCTCTAAAGGAAAGGTTACCCTGATTTGCAAATCATATATTAAATAAACTTCAATCAACTTCTATTATTAGCTTAATATGATTTTTGGTGTAACACCACTCAGTCTCCATTGATGTTGGGAGGTGGTAAGAATTTTGGCTCCCCATGTGGTCCCCACAGACAATACAATGATGGGGGAATGTAGTTATTACTGTGCAATGGTGAAAGTCTTGACCCTCCACTAGACCTCTTCTGACACTACCCCAGCAGGGAGGGAGAGGGATGTATCATTACTGCTGAGTGGTCGTGGAAGTTCTGATTTCCTACTTGGTTTTATCTGACACCACCCCGACAAGCGTGTTAGGTCTCCTTCCTACAGTCTCACAATGGCAGAAGTCTAGTCTCCCCATTGGCCTTTGCTGGCATGAGTGAGGATGGGACCACAGTATTTTCTGTGATATTTGGCTGGAGTAGAATTGTTATTGCCTAAAATTTTTTGTTTTGCTAGGCTGCCTTTTTGTTAGTCCTTTGGCTAAAGGGAGAAGACTTTTCTTGGACATTTTTTTTGTATGCAGCAATTGGTGTTTTGGTTTCCTGGCTTTTTCAGCTCCAAGTCTGGGATATATGAGGCAAAAAGAAAACCCAGGGAACTTACCACCATGTCATTCCCCTGGCCCCCACGTCCCTGGCCAGTCTGCCTTCTTCTCCCCACCTTTCAGAGTATTCTTATGTTTGTTTTATACATAATACCCAGGATTTTTTAGGTCCCTGAGTGGTGCAAATAGTTTATGCTCATCTACTAACCCAGCAGCACCATTGAAGAAAGGCCTGGTGATCTACTTCCAAAAAGATTACAGCCAAGAAAACCCTATGGAGCTTAGTTCTACTCTAACATATGGAGTCACCATGAGTCGGAATTGACTCAACAGCAACGGGTTAGGTTTTGGTTCAGGGATTTTAGTTTCACTTAACAGGAGAAATAGAGAAAAGTACATCTACTCCATTTTCCCAGAAGCCCTGGTAAGTTTTTATATCTGTATTTATTTTTATTATACCCAATGCAAATTTGAGGTTTCTGGAGCAGAGATCAGAGTTATTACTACTGACAGAGGGTGCACCATGTCAGTTCCTTTTGTCTCAATTCTACCCCAGCTTTAACAATCCTTTTAAACAATTAACTATAGAGACCAAACAGTCATCATTTACCGAGAAGCAAAGATGGGAAGGCAAGGAGGGGCAGGGAAACTGGATGGATGGGAACGGAGAAGGTGGGGTGGAAATGGTGAGAGTGCTGACATATTTTAGGAATTGTAACCAATGTCATGGAACAATGTGTGTATGAGTTGTTGAATGGGAATCTAATTTGCTGTATAAACTTTCACCTAAAACACAATAAATTATTTTTTTAAAATGCAAAACAGAAACAACCCTATGGAGCAGTTCTACTCTGTAACACCCAGGTCTCCACGAGTTGCGATTGACTGACGGCAATGAGTTTAATATTACTCTAGCGGCCTGAGTTATCTTACTTAGTTGTTTTCTTGGTTGGTGCAGGTGAGCTCCAAAAGGGCAGGAACTGGGTTTTGTTCATCCCTATATCTCTCTGGTGGTGCAGTGGTTAAGAGCTCAGCTACCAACCAAAAGGTCAGAAGTTTGAATCTACCAGCTACTCTTTGGTCACTAAGAGTCAGAATCGACTGGACGGCATTGGGTTTTTTTGTTTTGTTTTAAATCTCCCTGTATCTGTAGGGCTTTTAGCTGCATACTACTCTGTACTGTTTGCATTTCTGACCATTTGCTTGCATTTATGACCGTTTGCATTTCTGACCATTTGCTATTATTTCCTCCTGAACCATTCTTCCCCCACGGCTTCTGTGACATCAGTTGTCTGGATTTCTTCCTAACACTTCTCTTAGTCTTCTTCATAGAGCTTCTTCCTCTGCATACTTCTTGAATGTGCTTCCTAGGGCTCCCTTCTCAGTCTTTTTCTCTCTACACCAGTGTGTCTTAGACTTTTCTGAGTGTTAGATCCTGTTGAGAGTCTGAAGTATTCCATGGACTCTTTCCCAAATTGCCTTCCACAAGGCTGCCTGGGTGAGGACAACCTTTTCCAACTCCTATACAAGGAGACTGAGGATCTGTGTTGCCGCAACCACCCAATGCCCAGGCTGCCTCTGGCCAGTGAACTGCACCCACAGTTAATCCTTCCACTGCTGCAGCAGGCAGATGCCCTTCTTTGCCAAGATGGTGGGGCCAAGACTACTTTTTTAAAAGACCACTTGGATTGGAATGCTGCTGTTGAACTTGTAGTGAGGTGCTATCTATTACTTCTTGAAGATTAAATACTTTTAAATAATAACTGGCAAATGTTTTTATCCTACCAAACAATTTCTTAAAAAGTGCAAGACACTCAAAAATATATGTCTTTACTAAAATGCTTTTCCCTGAATGAAAATACTATTTTCCCTTCCTAGTCTCAATAATTTTTTCCTCAAAACATTTCCTCATTCTTCAGGTCTTGTTAAATGTCACCAGGTCTCTGATCTACTAGTCAGAATGGCCCACAACACTTTTGATCTCATGGTCTTTTGCCCAAATAACTAGACTTTGTTCATCATCTGTATATTCGGCTTCAGTGCAAATGTAAAGTTTTGTAAATTCAGCCAGGAAATTTCTTACTGACCCCACAAAACTATTGACTTGAGATAATCTTTAAACCTTAAACAGAAACTAACCCCTGAAGTCATCTTTAAACCAAATGATAAAAAATAAAAAAAAAAAAAAACATTGCTATTGAGTTGACTCATAGGGACACTATAGGACACAGTGGAACTGCCTCATAGGGGTTCCAAGGCTCTAATCTTTATGGAGGCATACTGCCACATCTTTCTCCCAGGGAACCACTGATGTGTTCCAACCACTAACTTTTTGGTTAGCAGCCAAGCCCTTAACCATTATGTAACCAGAGCTCCTGATCTGTTTAGTTAATAGAGAATGTCTGCCTTGAGCATGGAGCTGTTTTAAAGAATTATCTATATGCAGTCAAATTGACCACAGCAATTCAAAAGGTTAGATGAGAAACTTAGGGAGTGGTGAGTTTATCTTAATGGTAATGGAATAGTTTGGAAAGGCATAGTGAGAATAGTTGCACAGTTTGCAGAATGTAATTAACATTGCTGAATTATATATGTAGAAATTGTTGAATTGGTGTATGTTTGGCTGTGTATATTTTCACCAAAAAATAAATAAAACAAAAAGAAATTTCTTACCAAAGAATATGAGATCACACCTGCTAAATTTCCTACACACCTTATACGCATCTTACACACAAACCTTATACAAAGGGATGTGATTTGCTCACCTGTGATACTGAGGTTTTCATAATCAAGGATTTTGGTCACTTTTTGCTTTCCTCAAAATGTGCAAAAACAAGAGATTTTTTGACTGTATAAAAATAGAAGGTTATAGCCTTCTTAAATATGTTCCTGTTAGATGATTATCATTGTTGCTGGTGATAGAAAAGATGTTAAAATATTAACCTGACATAAAAATCATGAAGTTGTACTTTCAAATTTTCACATTCAGAGGTGCTGCCCCCCCCCCAAAGTGACTGTCAGTTGAGTCTAAAAGAGTCTTAAGTGTCACCAAATAAGCAATCTTTTAATATTTTCTTCTTTGTATTCCCACCTAGTCCTAAGATTGAGAGAGGAAGTTGACTGAGAAAGACCCTTAGAAAGACAAATTTTAAAATCAAGCTTTAAAGCTTTATAGAAAATAATAATTTACCGGTACGTTCTCCACCAACTTTTTCCCCTTTGGTAGGGTCCACACTCAAAGACCCTTTTGCCGTACACATAGCTGTTAGTCCGCGGGCGTGAATTTTAGAGGAAAGAGAGAGGACATCGCCTGGGGGAACGTTGACATGTAGAAGAACGCCGCCAGTTCAAAGGGTCAGGGAGGTTCTGAGAAACCGTTTAGAACTGAACCGGATCCCTGACGAAAGTTAAACTCCCAAGGAGGAGGCAGGGCGAAAGGAAAAGGTGGACAGTAGTTTCTTTGGGAGCGTTATCTTAAACAAAAGTTCGTCCTTTCTGTGTTTGTGTTTTTGTTTTTGTTTTTTGGTGTGTGTGTGGGGGGAAGCTTCTAAATCCCTTGGTAAAGAAGAAGGACTTGGGAGAAAATAAAAATCTAGGTGAGAAAAACTCGCAAACATCCACTCCCCCACAATCTTCCTCGCAGGAAGGATTAAAGTCTCCAGTGTGTCTTGTCAGGGACACTGGGAATCTAACCAGTGAAATCGCAAAGCACTTTGCCCTCGGCTGGCCCCAGGGTCTGCTGCAGAACTGTGAACTGGTTAAATGAAACAGCTGGGGACCAGGAACTGGACATTTGCACAGAGTTTTATTCCACTCCCTACTCCTCGCAGCTAGACGGAGAAAGGATATCCCGTGAGGCAACCTCAGGTGGAGCGGGCATTTATCTTGGAAAATGTCTTGTGTAAGGAGAGCTACACTCTGGCCAAGACCGAGAAAGAAAATAGAAAAATAATATGAAAAACAAAACAATATGAAACAGAGCACATGTGGGGATATATGCAATTTAAACATGGCTGCACTATTGACAACTGCAGCCCCCACAGGCCTCTATGCTGTATACATGTTGGAGACTTGTCGATAAGAAAGAGATTAGGCACGACTTGTTTTCCCAACTCTATTGTCCTGTTACTGATTGGCTTGTTTACCTGAATTCCTTCTCCCTTGCCCGAAACTTATTGTTACTCACCCAAAGCCCATTGTTCTGTTATTTGCTTCACTGCTTGCTGTATTGACTATAAATAAACTCCTGGGACTGGAGCC
>NW_004444281.1:60420-73835 GCF_000243295.1 Trichechus manatus latirostris | reverse complement strand
TGTCTCCGCCGCCCCGACATTCGCCGCCGCTGCGACAAGCGCGCGCGCGCGCGCGCGCACACACACACACACACACACACACACACAAACTTTTAAAGTCGTACTCATAGACCTGGAGGAGGAAGTTTAGGCTATTTAAATTCTGTGGATTTAGACAAAATAATCCACAGGGATTATACTGTGGAGAGAGATGATCTTCCGATTACCCTAGAATATTCTAGGCAAATGAGGCAGCTGCCCAAAGGGCTTCAAAATCAGGTCTTGCAGATTGTGGGTCTGGTCCTCAGAGCTTCCAGATGATCATGACTGCACAAACACCACTCACAAATGGAAGGTCCAATTCAGTGTCTGAAGAATATTCCAGGATGGTCTGAGAATCTGATGATTCTCCCAGAATCTCCCAGGTCTTCCTTGTCCTGCTGGTTCAGGGCCAGGCTTGGATGTCATTTGGGAGCCTTCCTGTCTTTTTGCCTCAGGCTTCCCGGGTGGCCTCAAATCTCATTTGTGCGATTTAGCTCCTTCTGGAACACCAGGTGAGGCCTCCTTCAGAGATCTTGGTATCACCAAGTTCCAGAACCATGGCTCTATTCACCATTCCAGGGGGCAGGGAGGAGGCCTCTTGTAAGAATAGTTTTTCTCCCCACTCCTCTCCTTTTACAGTGTTTTCTTTAATTTTAATTTGTTTTGAATAGGTCATATCTGAAGCCTAAAAAAGCATGCAGTGATCTTTTCCCTCGTGTTCCTGAACCCTATCCCCTCATGAATCCCATCTCTTCAGTCTAGACCCTCAACTAGTTACTGTTGTTATGAGTTTTTTAATTCTTTTGAGAGTTTTTTTGTAAAATGTATATACAATCTAATGCAAATATATCTCTCATGATAGCATTCTGTACACATTGCTTTAAATCGTGCTTTTATTTTAAAATATATATGCATACATAATGATCTTCCTCATAATCCTTTAAATACGCACAGAACTGCATTGTGTAGATGTAGCATAATTTATCTAATTAAATAATTCTGAACAATTAAGTTTCCAATCTTGCTATGACAAATAATCCTGCAGAGAATAAGTTTAAACACAGTATAATGGCTCGTGTGTACAAGAAAAACCCGTTGCAGTTGAGTCCAACTCATAGCAACAGTATCGGGCAGAATAGAACTGCCCATATGGTTTCCAAAGAGCAGCTGGTGGATTTGAAGTTCCGACCTTTTGGTTAGCAGACACAGCACTTAACCATTGCGCCACCACAGCTCTCATATATACAAGGATGAGAAAATTAAAAATCAGGGATTCTTGTGGTACTGGAATGTTGCATCCTGTCAAAAAGGTGAGATTTAGCAGCTGGGGTCTGAGGAGATGGGATGAAATTGACTGACGGTAGGAAGGGATTGAGTGGAGAGGTCTGAGGAGGAGCCTTGGAAAATGACTTCTTTTGTGTATTCCTGAAAGAAAACATGCCAAATAAGCAACAATGGAAGGAACACAAATAAAGTCAGTGAAACCGAAGAGCAAAACTGGGATGTGGAGATGACAATATATTTTCAATGTATAAAAGGTGTTGTAACGTCAAGCTGTGATGGCCGAGTGGTTAAGGCGTTGGACTCGAAATCCAATGGGGATTCCCCGCGCAGGTTCAAATCCTGCTCACAGCGTTCCTCCGCTTTTTCTGAGTTACAAAACAAAAGTAATCAGTACAAATCACGGTGACTGTCAGCTTTTCACTTTATTAGCAGTCTAGGGCTTAACCACTGCGCCACCAGGGTTCCTTTCCACAAGCGTGTTTCTGTTGTTAGGTGCCCTCGAGTCGTTTCCAACTCATAGTGACACCATGTACAACAGAACGAAATATTGCCAGTTCCTGCGCCATCCTCACAATTGTTGCCATGTTTGAACCCATTATTACAGCCACTATGTCAATCTATCTCGTTGAGGGTCTTCCTATTTTTCGCTGACCCTCTACTTTACCATGCATGATGTCCTTCTCCAGGGACTGATCCCACCTGATAACATGTCCAAAATATGCGAGAGAAGTCTCTTCATCCTCGCTTCTAACGAGCATTCTGGCTGTACTTCTTCCAAAACAGATTTGTTCGCTCTTCTGGTAGTCCATGGTATATTCAATATTCTTTGCCAACACCATAATTTAAATGCGTCATATCTTCTTTGGTCTTCCTTCTTCAAGCATAAAACCAGAAACTAAACCTGTTGCGGTCCAGTCGACTCTGACTCATAAAGCTGCGCCATAGAATTTCGAAGGAGCTGCTGGTGGATTCGAATTGCCGGCCTTTTAGGTAGTAGCCTGGATCTTAACCACTCCGCCACCAGAACACAGGTCCTAGGAATTTGAAGTTTTCAAGAGGGCAGCATTCCTCCCAGAGGTTTATGTTGGTCCTCCCACCTTTTCCCTACATGGCTCTTCGCTTGTTCACGATCTTTCAGTAGTTAATCCCTGTTCCAGCCTTTATATTCTGCTCTTTCCAAACTTGAGCATCTGTGAACCCCTCAGCTCAGGACGCTGCCTCATTCAGTGCACTATCCACGGCCTGCCATGGTCCACTCGAAGTTTGGGACTTAGGTAGTGTGCGCTCAGAATACCTGGTTGTTTTGTGTTGCGATTGTTAAATATGAAAGCAGTGGGGCATCCGAATGACAGAGAGAAACTGAGAAAATATAGTTTTAAGAAATATGGGAATAAAGTTTCTCATACTGATAACAGAAATGCAGGTAGCTTCCTTAAAGTGTTCTCTGGTACTGTACTTTGGGGGAAAAAAATCATTGTACGGGCTAGTGGGAGCCGTAAAGGTCTGGGATTATAAATATCCATTAGATAGATAGATAGCAAGCACGCCAGACGCTCTTAAAAATACTGTATAGAAATGAGGAAACCAAGGTAAAGAAAGGGTACATAGCTTGACCAAAGTCACAGATCTACTAGGAAGGAGTCGAGATAAAGGCCATGTGCATCCTGGTTGCACTGGCTTGTGTTCTCGGCCCCAAACTATTGCTCTTCTCCCTCTCAGAGGAGAGGACAGGCCTCGCTTATAAATACTTTCCTGTTTTCATATGCCTATTTTACCTACATTGAGTCCTTTAATATTTATCCAGGAACAACAAATCTGCTTTAATTTTATAATTATATCTACTCTGAGCTTCTAAGTTTCTATGTGAATTAAGTTTTTAAAAAAGTGTATCTTCATAGATTTCTTGCCTCCTTTTTGCCTAATTTTGGGGGTGTTTTTGAACGACTTTATCTGCTACATCGAGTCTGAAATGATTTCCTCCTTAGTGAGTTACGGCTCTTTGGATAGTGAGATGGAAATAAATGATTAATACCTCAACAACGTATTTTATTACACTTTAATTTTCATTGTATCATAGTTAAAAATTATATGGATCACTAATTACTGATCCACAGACAGCATCAGTATCCAATATAAGAAACGTGAAATTGTTTGATGGACGGACAGATGAACTGACAAGTAGAAACAATAGACACAAGGACGCACACACACGCACACACAAGCTTTAACGGAACGAGAGTCGCTCTATTCTATTACATATACAGTATTCAAACGTTAAAATTTCCTTTTTAAGGATATTAGGGAACGTAACTCCTGCAAAATAACCAGAAAGGAAATGGGTCTGTTTTACCGGAACCAAGTGGTCTTAGCACCTCATTTCTGTTTGCCTATTCTTAATGAATAGTGGAAAATCGACGGTGGGTCTGCAGGTATGGGGTCAGTGACGAAATGGGTAACGCGTCTGACTACGGATCAGAAGACTCTAGGTTCCACTCCTGGCTGGCTCGTCTCCTTTTTTTTTGGGGGGGGGGGAATACTCTCCGTGTATGTTGCTCAGTTTGGTGATAGAAGCAAATTCTTAAAAGTCCCTCGAAGGGAGATTCGCTAGAGATAGTTGCCACACAGTGCAATCTTGGCTTTCCAACCTACCGCTCTTCTGAAATTTGTTTTTATCTCCTTTCTTTTACTGACATTGAGAAACAGGGTTGGCCGAAAGACACCCTTGGAAAGACAATTTTAAATATCAATGAAGGGTATCCAATATAAGAAAAATTAATAATAAACACTGACTAATATTTTCACTCTTAACTTCTCCCCCATCGGGCAGGCTTCCGTTCTTAGGACTCTCTCCTGCACAGCTTTCTGTTCCCGAGCGTCGCCCCTGGAGAAAAGAGAAGGGACATCAACACTGGATAAATACTGAGACAAGAAAGGCGCTGCAGTGGACAGACGACATTAGAGCGTTTACCTTCACCCCTAAGTTCAGCGATCTTGACAGAGCTCGGCCTTTGACGCCAAGAACGCGTTTATCCTCCATCTCCTTGGCCACCCCGCGATCTCACCAAGAAGAGCGCGCGCCGCTGTGTCACGGTGAAATTGTTCAAACTTTAAAGAAATCTCAGGCAAAAGTTAAGCACCCAGTGAGGCGCAAGGAAGTAAGACAGGAGAAGCAGCAGCTTTTGGACGATGTCTCTTTAAACAAAAGGACCTCCTTTTTAGGTGTTCTTGAAAGGGACTCCTGACGTCTGGGGCAGAGTGGAGGGGCTAGGAGGGAAATCAAGGTGAAACCGGGGAAAAGGACATTAACAAGCAAAATTGTGAGTATACACCTATTTATCTTACAAAAGTCTATTGACGCTGGACAATGTGCTCTGTAAGGGGCGCTGGGAATGAGAAGAATGAACCCACCACTCTCTCAGACGTCGTTTGATCCAGTCTGTTGAACTGTGAGCGGGTTAAAAGGGGCGGGGAGGGAGGCCCAAAGCATCTGGAGCTTCCTAAAGAAACTGCTTCTCAAATTTTAGCATGCAGGAGAACCACTTGGAGGAACTGTTAAACCCAATTTTCTGGGCCCCACCCCCCAGGGACTGTACATTGGTTCTAG
Organism: Trichechus manatus latirostris; assembly: GCF_000243295.1. Classification (NCBI taxonomy): domain Eukaryota; kingdom Metazoa; phylum Chordata; class Mammalia; order Sirenia; family Trichechidae; genus Trichechus; species Trichechus manatus. Next base: position 68,926 of record NW_004444281.1, on the reverse strand, counting down.
GACTTTTAGCAAGGTAATGTTGATGCTGCTATTCCATAGACCACCCTTTAAATAACACTGGACTGGTGCGTTATAGTTTATTACTCGATTTTACAGCTAACAAGGACAGAGAACTTTCAAGGAAGAAGAGGAAAAAATGAAGCATCTCTATGGGGGTCAAACCCACAAAATCAGCCTTAGTACCACCAAGCTTTAACCAATAAGGTAACCGACCTTCTACTCTCTAGATTCTTTTTTTTTTTTGGCGGGGGGGGGGGCGGTGGTTAGTGTAATTTGTTTTAGAAAGAAGTCTGTTTCCACTTCTCCTTCAAACAAAGAAAGACCTTTGATATAATAAGCAAACTCAGGCTCTTGGACCTGGTGGAAAAAATTTAGACTTATTTTAACTAAGTGTTGGGACAAAAAAAAAAAAACTACAGAGATTATACTGTGAAGACCAAAAACCCGGTTGCATCGAATAGAGTCTGACCCATAGCAAGGTACCCATAGGGCAGAGTAAGTAAATGCAGCAATTGGCGGATTCAAACTGCCAACCTTTGGGTCAGCACCCAAACACTTAACCACTACTCCACCAGGGATCCACACTGTGAAGAGAGAATTTTTTCCCACTTCCCCAGAACGTTCTGAAGCTATACTGTCTAATATTGTGGACATTATCACCTGTTTTGGAAACTGGTGTCTTAATGGTTAAGTGCTATGGCTGCTATCCAAAAAGTCAGCAGTTCAAATCCACCAGGCGCTCCTTGGAAACTCTATGTGGGCAATTCTAGTGTGTCCTATAGGGTTGCTATAAGTCGGAATCTGCTTGATGGTAACAGGCTTGTTTTTGGTATCAAATGTTTCAAAGACTTAGTATTTAAAAAAAAATGGCAATATCTCATTAATATTTTATATTGATTATATGTTAAGATGATAATATTTGGGATTAAAATAAACTTCACCTGTTAATTTTTCCTTTTTAAATGTAGCTACTAGAAAATTTAAAATTCTTTATTATACTAAATTATACCATATCATATATCATATCATATATTAACTCTCACATCTTGCAGTGTGAGTGATTTGGTGACATCAATAAAGTGGGATCAATTTGCCAGGAACAGTTCTGTTTGGCAGACTCCACGGCCGTGTCTTATTCTAAAGAATTTTTGTTTGCTTTTCACTTCAATAAAGATGTGTACTCTACTCCTAACCCAATTCCTAGGGTGAGAAAATGGTAAATTTCATATACTACATTTCTTCTCTTGCTTTTCTTTATTCATTCAAGAGGCCTGCTTGGCTTGGCTGATTAAGGAGCCTACCTAGTAAACAAGGATTTTAGGTTGCAGTTTGTCAGGGCTCTCATTGTAGGTCAGAATGCTCCTTAGAAGCAAGGATGGCAATACTTCATCTTACGTACTTTGGGCATGTTATCAGCAGGGACCAGTTCCTGGAGAAGGACATCATACTTGGTGCTTAAGTGGAGAGTCAGTGAAAAAGAGGAAGACCCTCAGCAAGATGGATTAACACAGTGGCTTCAACAATGAGATCAAGCATAACAATGATTACGAGGGTGGCCCAGGACTGGGCAGTGTTTTGTTCTGTTGTATAGGGTTGCTATGAGTTGGAACAGACTCAAGGGCATTTAACAACAACAACAACTCCCTGTAGGCTTTTGTAATTTTGAAAAGTGTTAGCTCTGGTTTTGTTGAAGACAACTTGAGGAATTTATTCCTGATGAAACCTGTGTTATTTGATTGTTACATGGTGCGGAAAACTGAGAAAATGGTGTCTACTTTATAGATATGGTTTCTAAGGGTGGCAGTGGCCAAAGTTTTTGAGAAGAAGAGAGGAAGAAACACTGAACTATGTGAAAAGTTACAGGAAAAAAATCACTCCTCACATGGCAGGACTGAAACACTTCAGTTTTTTTCTTGGATACCAAACAATTCAGAATTTTATTCTGATGAGAATCTTTTTCCCCTATACCATGTAATGATTAATGTTTTGCTTTGCAAACATTGGATATTTTGTCTTTGATCTTATCATGACTGTATCTTTTAAAAACATGATTCATAAAAGCTCCAGCAGTTACTGAAAATAACTGTTTCTGTTTTTGTTTTTAATGATTTCCACAACTGGTCTTAATTCTTTTTTGCATCCTGGAGTATTCACCATACATAGTGTTCAATAAATATTTGTGACTGGATCAATGAACATCTGGTTTCTTTTTGCCAATTTCATTAAGGTCGGTAGAATGGAGCTAGGCACTAGAGAAGCTGAGAAGTCTGCAGGAGCTGCTAGAACCAGAAAGTATGACTCTTTTTCCTCCTGCAAAGTCTCCTCAGCACCCTCTCTTGACAAAACTTCAATGCCAGCTGGCACAGAAAAAAAAAAAGTATTTAAAAAGCCCAGATCCATTTTCACAAAGCAGTATAAAAGGGTGAACTTCTGGCTGAGATAAATAGATAGTTACATAATGACCAGGTTTCCAGAACAGTTCCCCCTAAATCACCTTCTTCCCACTCAGAACACAATGAAAACTGTGAAATGGATCCCATCAATTAAGCAGTTTGTAAATAGTGCTCCATACAAGTGCTCTGTCTGTAACTGGTGTATTTATACATTCCCTGGCACTTTTACTCCATATGTCCTGGACAGATGAAGGAAAAAAAAAAAAGAAAGGAACAAAGAATAGAAGAAACACAGAGAAAACAACTAGCAAGATAGTGGATTTTAATACAAATGTCAGTAATTCATTAAATATAAACTGTCTAAACATACCAATTATAGACATAGTTTGCTGATTGGATAAAAAAGAAAGACCCAACTATATGCTGCTTACAAGAAACCAAATTTGAATATAGTCACATAGATAGGTTAAAACGTAAAAGGGTTCAAAATTATATGCCCCAAAAACATCGATCAGAAAAAGACTGGGGAGGTTATATCACAAAATAGACTTCACAACAAGAAATATTACCAGATATAAAGAGGAGCAATACACATGATATCAGGGTCAGTTTATTCAAAAAACATAGTAATACGTAACAATAGAACTTCAAATTGCACGAAGCAAAAAAAAAAAAAAAAGGAGAAAGACAGATCCAGAATTATAGTTGGAGATTTCAACACTCCTTTCTCAGTAACTGATAGAACAAGAAAATCGAAAATCAGTGGAAATATAAAAGAATATCAACCAACTTGATGTAGTTGGTATTGATAGAACACTCCATTCAATGACAGCAAAAGAGACATTCTTTTTAAGTACACCTGGAACATTCACCAAGATAGACCATATTCTGTACCATTAAAAAAACCTCTATAAATTTAAAATAATTCAAATCATGTGAAGCATATTCCCTGACCATAATGGAGTTAAAGTAGAAATCTATAACCAAAAAAGTATCTGAAAAATCCACCAAGTATTTGGGAATTATCTAACAGACATCTAGATGACCCATGACTCCAAGAGGAAAATAAGTAAATCTTTCTGAATAGAATGAAAATGAGATTATATTATAGAACTGAATGATTATATTGCAAAAGGAGAAAGTTCTCAAATCAATGATCTTAGCTTCCTTAACATACTAGGAAAAGATATGCAAATTACAGTTAATGCCAAAAGAAGAAAATAATAAATGACATGAAAATAATAGAGAATATCAACCAAACCAAGAGTTGGTACATTGAAAAATGCAATTATACTGATAGACATCTAGCCAGACTGATTAAGAAAAAAGAGGGAAGGCACAAATTACCAGTATTAGGAATAAAAGAGTGAATGTTGCTACATGTCGAAAAGGAATGTTACAAATTACCTATGACCATAAATTTGAACATTTTGATGAAATTGAAAAATTACTTGAAACATACACACTACTAAAATACTATTTAAGAAGAAATAGATAATCTGGGTATTTCTATATCTATTAAAGGAATTAGGTCCATGGTTAAAAAAAGACTTCCAAAATTGAAACTCCAGGCACAAGTAGCTTCACTGGCATCTTTTACAAAATATTTAAGTGAGAATATCAATTCTACACAAACTTTCAGAACATTGAAGAGGAGGGAACATTTCCTAATTCATTTTATGAGGCCAGAATTACCCTGGTACCAAAACCAAACAAAAATATTACACAAAAAGAAAGCCAAAGACCAATATCCTTTATGAACACAGACAAAAAGAAATCCTTAACAAAATATTAACAAATCAAATTCAGAAATATACAAAAGACTTTCATCCCAAGAATGCAAGGCTAGTGGCTAGTTCACCATTCAAAAAGCAATCAATGTAATTCGGCATATTAATACACTAAATAAGAAAAACCATACAATCATCTCAATAGATGCAGAAAAACATTCAACAAAATTCAACACCCATTTATGATAAAAACTCTGTAAACTAAGCATAGAAAAGAATCTTCTCAACTTGATAAAGAGCCTATAGCTATCATACTTAATGGTGAAAGACTGAATGTTTTCCCTCTAAGATAGGGAACCAGGTAAGAACGTCTACTCTTAGCACTCCTATTCAACATTGATCTAGAGGTCCTATCCAGTGTAATGACAATGAAAAATAAATAAAAGCATTCAGATTGTAAAGGAAGACATAAAACTTTTTCTATTCACAGATATGATTGTCTGCATAGAAAATTCCAAATAATCGTTTAAAATCTCCCAGAATAATAAATTTAGACAGACTTCAGGATGAAAGGTCAATAAACTAAAATAGTGTACATATATATAAAACCCCGTTGCCATGGAGCAGATTCCGACTCATAGCGACCCTGTAGTACAGAGTAGAACTGCCCAGTACGGGTTTTTTCCAACGAGCGGCTGGTGGATTCGAACTGCCGATATTTTGGTTAGCAGCCTACAGAAAAACTTGAGAGTGTGGTGTTAGCAAAAGTATAGACATATAGATCAATGGACCAGAAGAGAGTCAACCACTGCGCCACCAGTGCTGTGCCACCAGGGCCCCCATATGTATATATATATATATAGGAGCCCTGGTGGTGTAGTGGTTAAGAGCTCGGTTGCTAACCAAAAGTAAGACTGGCAGGTCGAATCCACCAGCCGCTCCTTGGAGACCCTATGGGCAGTTCGACTCGCTGAGTCGGAATCGACTCCTTGGCAGCGAGTTTGTTTGTGTGTATATATATACCTATATATATATACACACACATATATAATCAATAAATAATTAGAAATTAAAATTTAAAATCAGAGCACTCACAAGAGCACCAAATTCCATGAAGTACTTTGGTATTAATCTAACGAAATATTTGCAAGATACTTGTTCTGAATACTAAAAATACTCATGATGAAACCAGTCGAAGAATTAAATATGGAGAGATATACCTTGTTCAAGGATTGGAAATATCAATATTGTTAAAGTGTCAATTATTCCCCCCAAATTGATCTATAGATTCAGTACAATCCAACTTAAAATCCCAGCAAGGTAATTTTTGTTTTTTGTTTTTGTAGAAATCAACGAAGTTATTCTAAAATTTATATGGAAAGACAAAAGAACTAGAATAGCCAACATTTTTTAAGAAAAAAAAAAAAACAATCAAGTAACTCACACCGAGTGATTTCAATATTTAATATGAAGCTACAGTAAAACATGACAGTGCGATATTAGGAAAAGTATAGGCACATAGCTCAATGGACCAGATGAGAGTCAAGGAACAGTCCCTCACATATGTGGCCAGTTGGTTTCTGACAAAGTTGCAGAGACAATTGAATGGATCAACAATGATCTTTTCAAAAAAATGATGCTGAAACAATGGGACATTCACAAGCCAAAAAAAAAAAAAAAAACTTTAATCCATATCTTGCAACTTTTACCAAAATTGATTCAAAATTGATCATAGATCTAAACATAAAACCTAAAACAATAAAACTTGAAGAAAATATAGGAGAAAATTCTTTGTGACTTTGGATTAGCAAAGACTTCTTAGATACCACCTCTCTCAAAAAATGATAGATAAGAACTTTATCCAAGTGAAAAATTTCTTGTCTGCAAAATCCATAGTTAAGAAAATGAAAGACAAATTTTACACTGAGAGAAAATGTTTACAAAACAGATATCTGATAATGGTGGTGTGTCTAGAAATATAAAGAACTCCTAAAACTCAATAATTAGAAAACATTAAAAATGGACGATATTTGAACATTTTACCAAAGACTTTATAGGGATGACAAATAATTACATAAAAATATGCTCAACGTCATTAGCCTTTAAACAAAACAAAAAAGTCAGACCCGTTGCCATCGAGCCGGTTCCAACTCTTCGAATTCACAGCGACCCTATAGGACAGAGTAGAACTGCTCCATAGGTTTACCAAGTAGCTCCTGGTGGGTTCAATCTGCCGACCTCTTCGTTAGCAGTTGTAGCTCTTAACCACTACACCACCAGAATTTCCTCATTAGCTTCTAGGGAAATAAATGCAAAATAAAACCACAATAAGGTACTATCCCCCACACGCACTAGAAAGACTAAAAATTTAAAAGATCATTAAAAGTACCAAGTGTTGGTGAGAAACTTAAAAACTCTAATACATTGCTGGTGGGAATGTAAAACGGCATAGCTGCTTTGGAAAACATTCTGACAATTTCTCATCAAACCTGTAATGCAAAAGTAATAAGCCCTACATTAAGGCCCAATATCACTGTGGGAAGAACAAGAGCAGATCCTTAAAATGTCAGGGGCCAAAGAGCAATTGGTTACAGCCATCCCCTCCAAGGACAGTCTCATCACAATCTAATCAAATACTGTATCTTTTTCTTTTACGAAAACTCTAACCATACCGAGGAGCATTTCCTTTCATTTCCCTTTCTTCAGGAATGATTAACTGGGTCCTACGCACTAAAAGCTAAATTGAAAAGCATATTATTTGCTTACTGATAATTTCGGAGAGCACTTTTACTCTAAAAAAAATTATTTCCTCTGACAAACTCGCCCGCACCTTGGGATGATTCTACCTACTTGGCGCTGTTACACGGGACACTGGGTCTAGCGTCAAGAGCCATCCCCATAGCTTTAAAGAAGAGTTGGGCTTTTGTGAGTCTAGTTATCCGAGCCAGTGCCGTACCAGAAACTCGTTGCCGTCGAGTCTATTCCGAATCACAGCGAGCCAGTGCCGGTGGGACTCAGTTTCTTTTGCCTGTCTGTGCCGCAGATAACCAGGTGCTTTCTGCTGCCTAAGGACAAAGGTCTCACCGTTTCCTTCCTCTTGGAGGTAAATTGTCTGGAGAATTCAAGTCTCTTTAGGTAGAACATTTCCTTAGGTAGCCCAAATGCACCATGACAGAGATTTATTCAATTACCTCCTTAACATTTGCCCACCGAAACACTTTCTTTAAGCTTGAAGACAAAAAGGCCAGGCGGCAACTCCGCAGAAAGGAAGTACAACATTTAACATCCAGTTGTCTTTTGGAATGTTTGGAATCATTAAATTAGTTTCCATACAAAGATTATACTTCCTAGATTTGCACGAAGAATTGTCGTCAAGGAAAATGCCTGTTAAAATCAGCTTACCGGGAGTGGGGTTCGAACCCACGCGGACACACGCCCACTGGATCTTAAGTCCAACGCCTTAACCACTCGGCCATCCCGGTGACAGACAAAGAGTTTACTGTCACATATTATCTTGTTAAAATGAATGTGTTTATTGCTAGTCCCTGGGAGATTGTGATTAATTTTGTAACTGTGAAACCGGAGACCAAATTTCAAAAAGCGTAAGGAAGAAGCAAATCCTTCCGATACTGCTTGGAAAGAAACTATGAAAAAGTTTATTTTCAACAAGTATTTACTAGATCATTGAGTGTTAGGTAAAGACTGAACTATCTATTATACTGCCACGGTAGTCAAGAGAGCCTGGTACTGGTACAACAACAGATACATAGACCAAAGGAACAGAGTTGAGAATCCGGATATAAGCTCATCCACCTATGAGCAGCTAATATTTGACAAAGGTCCAAAGTCCATTAACTGGGGAAAAGACAGTCTCTTTAACAAATGGTGCTGGCAGAACGGGATATCTATATGTAAAAAACTGAAACAAGACCCATATCTCACACCATGTACAGAAACTAACTCAAAATGGATCAAAGACTTAAATATAAAATCGAAAACGGTAAAGATTATGGAAGAAAAAATAGGGACAATCCCAGGAGCCCTAATACATGGCATAAACACAATCCAAACCATAAGTAACAATGCACAAGCATCAGAAGAGAGACTAGATAAATGCGAGCTCCTAAAAATCAAACACTTAAACGCTAATCAAAAGACTTCACCAAAAGAGTAAGAAGACAACCTACAGACTGGGGGAAAAAATTTTGCTAAGACAAATCTTATCAGCATTTAATCTCTAAAATCTACAAGATACTGCAAAACCTCAACAACAAAAAGACAAATAACCCAATTAAAAAATGGGCAAAGGATATGAATAGGCACTTCACCAAAGAAGACATTCAGGCAGCTAACAGACACATGAAAAAATGCTCACGATCATTA
>NW_004444281.1:16123-59513 GCF_000243295.1 Trichechus manatus latirostris | reverse complement strand
CAGAACTAAAACAATTTCCAAAGCCAACTCTTCAGACAGGGATTAGACTGGACTGTGGGACTTAAAATGATACTCATGAAGAATGTGCCTCTTAGTCAAGTAGATACCAGAGACCAAAGGGGCAGCTTCTGTCCAGAGGTGAGATGGGAAGGCAGAGAGAGTTAGGAGCTGGTTGAATGTTCATGGGGAATCAGGGGCAGAAGGGAGGAGTGTGCTGTCACAGAATGGGGTGAGTGGTTGGGGTCTCATAACAATGTATGTAAAAAAAAAATTTGTATGGGAGACTAACTTGAAATATAAACTTCATTTAATTTCAACAATTAAAAAAAAAAAAAGACTGAACCTGCCCTGATTTCATGGATTTACATTAAAATAAGGAAGATTATGACCAAAAATCAAACAAACAGAAAACAAGATGATACAAGAATACTCACTTTTTCAGACCCACCTCATTTTGTCACCACTTATGGTCAAGAAAAGACACTTTTTTTTTAATGGATCTGGAAACAAAAACCAAAGGGGAAAAGAGAGTAATGAGAATGGGGAAAATACAGTCAAATAATTCATGTCTCACTCCAGAACTATTGAATCTCATTCTCCAGGTGAGGATTTCAGGTCTCGGGCTCCAGGGTGGTTATACTGAGAGAAGCTCACCTTGGAGTAAGTTTGGAAAATCCTAGTGGATGCAAATGGAATTTGAATCTGTGAAATTTTAACCATTTAGTTTTAACCGTTCACAAATAAAACATATCTTTCCTGAGTCCTACTATGTGCTGGGCACTGATCCAGGCACATAAAAGCTACCAAGTCAGTAGGACACTGCCAGAGACTTCAGGGATGGAATGTGAGGGGGCTTGTTTAAGAACTCATTGCCTCCTTATTAGTTGTGGGAGGGGCCAGATGCAATAACTTTTCCTTCACTTTAGAGGGAATATATTGACATGTCCCACACCACTGGACTCATAGAAATCTCACCGAGGTGGAAGGTGTCTGAGTTTTTGTGGGATTAATTTCCCACCCTCTAGCATGCAAATTTTTACCAATAAGTCCAGAGTCAATGGCATTTCTTCCTTACTAGGTCCAATCAGCATAATGCTGTCAATGTAATGGACCAGTGAGACGTCTTGTGGAAGGGAAAGGCTATCAAGATCCCTGCAGACTAATTATGACTTAGGGCTGGAGAGTTGATGAAGCCCTGAGGTAGGCAACTGAAGGTGTACTGCTGGCCTTGCCAGCTGAAGGCAAACTGCTTCTTGTGGTCCTTAGGAACAGGTATGAAGAAAAAGGCATTAGCCAGATCAATAGCTGCACACCAGGTGCCAGGAAATATATTAATTTGCTCAAGCAATGACACCACATCTGGAATACTAGATAACGAAGACAGTCTCCAATGGGTATTTGGGGGGTTGTGTTGAAAATCTGTGAAAGCTTCTGGAATCAGAGAAGAAATTAAATCCTAAATTAGGGTTTGGAGTAGAATTAATTTATAAACATCATAAAACACCTACTAAAAGCCACCAAAAGAAAATGTCCCTCTGTTATTTGGTTACCAGAGGAAAGAACTACAATATGAGAGGGTTGTGTTAACCAGATACACATAGAAGATCCAAGGAAAACCCTCCCCAGTCTTAAAACCATTCATGCAGAAAGGGTCTTGCCTTTGTTGGGAATGCACAGAGTTTATTGGGTTCACACACGTATTTTCTTTATTGCCTGATGAAGCCATGGTAAAGAAATGCATCACTTACTTCCTTGGTCCATCCACCTCAGAGTTCGATCTCTGGTCTTTTGGTTCTTCTGTGACAGAGATCAAAGAGATGGCCTGAGAGATTCTTGCCTTTGCCAAATTCTGAGGAAAATCTATACCTGTCAATGCCAGGATCAGAGAGGGAGTGGGAAGAGTGAGTGGTGGGTGCAAAAAAACGGCATATTAGAAAAAGGAGTTTCCCCACACAATGACATATACAAGAGTTTTCATACTATCCTCTTATTGTGATTCTTATTCACTATACACTAGAATCATCTGTAGAGTTTATAGAATTATCTAGAGAGTTTAAATACCTAAATATAATAGATTAAACAAGTTAATAGAAATATATCTGGAAAAATATCTTTATGACCTAGAAGACAGAAAAGGACTTTAAAGAAACACTTTAAAATCACAAACAGCACAATAAAACATTGCTATAGTTTACTTTGTCAAAATCAAAGACTTGTTCAATAAAAGCCACGGTGGAAAAGTAAATAGACAGGTGTGACAGAAGTAAAAGATATTTTAAATGTCTATAAATAAAAAAGCTGAATCTATATAATACAGCAAGAAGTCAAGAAAAACAGCAAGATCAGACATCAAGCTCAATAGAAAAATAGATAAAAAATATAGACAGATACTCATCAAACTCAGGATAGAGAGGAATCTGGAAAGGCAAACAAATATTTTAAACATTTAATATTATTAGTAACCCATAAAAATGCAAAATAAAATAATACTCTACCTACACTGGATTGGCTGACTCAGAGAGGTAGATGTATCAATTATTGCAGGAATGGGAATATAAGAACTCTCATGTTCTGCTGGTGGAAGTGCATACTGATGTAGCCATTCTGTAGAGCAGTTTCATACGTTACTCAAGATTATTCCTACACAATGGCCCAGGTAGTCTGCTCCTAGGTGTATATGCTCCCCCCCTCAAATCTTACAAAAGTATAGATAGCACAATATATGGATATTAATTGCATTATTTTTAGTCTTTTAGAATCAAATTCAACACTGATACCATCGTTAAACAGTAGATTGGTGAAGTATGGTAAATGCATAGTATATATTATGCAACTGTAAGATGTAATAGATGTACATGTAACAACATTTATAAATCTTATAAAGTTCAAAAAGATACTTAACACAATACTTTTTTGTAAATTAAAATACATGAGCAAAAAATACCTACATATAAAAATCACAAACAAAATGACACTCATTAAATCTGTATATATTGGTAGGATAATGAGTTGGGGTATTGCGATAAAAAAGAAGCAATGCCTGAATATAGTTATTGACATTCAACTGGATTTGGTGAAATGAGAGTGGTGCATAGATTTACTTTAGAGAGGATTTCTGAAAATTGGACAGGAGTGGTCAAGCCCCCAGAGGAGCTGTCACACCAAGAACTTCTAAGAGTCCTTCACTTCAGGACTTTGTATATGTTAGTGCTCAGTAAATAAATGCTTCAGTCTCCCTTTCAATTTGCCCAAGCCAGTCCTGTAACTATTTCAGGATAATTGCCTCAACCATCATTTTTTAAAAAGTTCTCTTCAGATCGAACAGTCCAGTTTCAGAAAGTTGTGACCTAGCCGAGATGACTCCTCATCGAATTTATCTTCCCCTTCTGATCCCTCACCGCTTTTCCCTCCAAGAAATATTATCCTCTCTGTATTCTCACAGCACCCTAAACCCTCAGCTGAGTTAACATTTGCCAGTCTGTACCCTGATTCTTACTGTCCTAGCTTTCACTCATTTTTACAATCTGTATAGACACAGGCTGTGTATACGCAGATTCAAAGAGACAGTGTTCTGTTACTGCTTTTTGCCTCAGGATCAATGAATAAACCAAGCCTGGGTATATGCTGAGTAAGTCAAGATGGCCGAGCGGTCTAAGGCGCTGCGTTCAGGTCGCAATCTCCCCTGGGAACTTAGGTTTGAATCCTACTTCTGACGGTGTGAGCTTTGTTTGGAGCATAGGTGACGCAGTGGTTGAAGTGCTCGGCTGCGAACCGGAAAGTCGGCTGTTCAACCCACCAGCCGCACCGCGAAAGGAAAAAAAGCGGTAGTTTTGCTTCTCTGAAGTTTTACAGCCCTGGAAACCCTATGGAGCAGTTCTACTCTGTCATATAGGGTCACTATGAGTCTGAATCTACTCTAAGACAGTGAGTTTGGAACTCGGGTGGCGCAACCCTGCTGGCGCAGTGGTTAAGAGCTCGGCTGGTAGTCTAGAAGGTCAGCAGTTCAAATTCACCAGCCGCTCCTTTGAAATCCTGGGGGGAGGTGCAGTTCTACTGTGAGTCGGAGTCGACTCCACGGCAATTGGTTTGATTTTTAGTGTGTATATATATATATATATATATATATAATCCATATATATATTAAATTTATATACGTACATTTTAAAAAGCAGGGATTTTCCACCTTGCAATGCTTCATGCAAATTAGCGAATTCCCCTTGACGGAAAAATTAGCTAGTTCCTCCACGTGTCTGTCAGTTTGTCATACCATGGAGGCTTGAGTGTTGCTATGATGCTGGAAGCGATTCCACCGGTATTCAGATACCAGCAAGGTCGCCCATGGCGGAGAGGTTTCAGCTAAGCTTCCAGACTAAGACAGAACAGGAAGAAAGACCTGGGTAGTCTATTTCTGAAAAGAATTATCCAGTAAAAACCTTACGAATAGCAGCGGAACATTGTCTGATGTAGTGCAGGAAGATGAGCCCCTTAGGTTGGAAGGCACTCAAAACTCTACTGGGGAAGAGCTGCCTCCTCAAAGTAGAGTGGACCTTAGAGAAGTGGATAGAGTCAAGCTTTCAGGACCTTCATTTGCTGATGTGGCACGACTCAAAATGAGAAAAAAACTTGGGCTCAAGCATAACAAAGATCGTGAGGATGGTGCAGGACGGGGCAGTGTTTCGTTGTGTTGTACCTGGGGTCGTTATGAGTCCGAACCGACTCGACAGCATCTAACAACAACAATAACTTTGAGGGAGGGTATGAGGCTTTTTCAGAGGGAGTCAAGCAATGATGGCTGAAACCACTTCAGGTTCAGCATGAAGCTTCTCTGAGAGCAGGCCCTACCTATTGGGATGAATTAAAATAAGAGGAAAAATTACTTACAATGGGGATAAGCCTGCAAGGTTATTTGAGGTAATTCAAACGCCCTTTTTAAGCATAAAAAAGGTGACAAGGATTTTGGGGGAAATGTCACTGTGACTGATTAGAGTAGTTTTGGTTGAGCTGTGGCACCAACACCTGACTGGCACTGAATTGTACATGTAGAAACTGTTGAATAGGTGTATGTTTTGCTGTGTATATTCTCAACAAGTACAACAAAAAATAAATAAGTTATATATAGATATACACATATATATACACACGTATGTATATATAAAGTGATTTCAGTGGAGTTAAGGGAGAGGGAGTGTAGACCAATTGAAGACGGCAAATATGGACACATTTTACAGAGGTTTTGCTCCAAAACGAGCTGACAAATTGGTCATAGGTGGAGAGAGAAATTGGGTTAGTAAAACATTTTTTAAGAAGTGAGAGTAATTAACATAGTTGTATGCTAGTGAGGCTGATCTGTTAACAGATAGGAAAATGGCTGGAATAATGTTCTTGAGTATGTTGTTGTTGTTAGGTGTCATCGAGTTGATTCCCAATCATAGTGACCCTATAAACAACAGAATAAAACACTGCCTGGTCCATCAGACAACATTCTGCAGCTATTCATAAGGTTTTCACTGGCCAATTTTTTTAGAAGTAGATCTCCAGGTCCTTTTTCCTACTCTGTCTTAGTCTGGAAGCTCTGATGAAACCTGTCCACCTTAGTGACCCTGCTGGTATTTGAAATACCAGTGGCATAGCTTCCAGCATCACAAAAGCCACATGTAATGGCTAAGATTGTGTGTCAAACTGGCTAGGCCATGATTCTCTGTGCTTATATGTAATCACTCCCATGATGGAATCTGCTGTGAGTAGCCAATCAGTTAAAAGGGAGTTTCCTTGGGGGTGTGGCTTGCATCTAAATAGAAGCACATATTCTGGCTTTTTTGCTCGCTCTGGATCCTGCCACTGCCTCCTGTCCATCTGACCTCCAGTTCTTGGGACTTGAGCTATCAGTTTATTTGCCTATCTTGGGAATGGTCAATCTTCACAATCTGTGAGTGGAGCCCTGCTCTGCGACCTGACGATCTTTGGTTCCCCAGCCTCTGCAGCCATGTGAATCTGGAGAAGCCTCTATCCTAATCCAGGAACTTGGGAAGTTCCAGCCTCTACAATTGCGTGAGCAGTTTCTTTGATAAAAATCTCTCTATATATGTATTTATTCGCTTTACTGGTTTTGCTTGTCTAGAGAACCCATCCTAAGACACCACCACAGTACAACAAACTGACAGACAAGTGGTTGTTCTTGAGTATAGTGTAGGAGATACGCTCTATTGTATAAGTGAATAGATTAGACTTAGATTGGAGTACAGATCATTAAACCATCAAAGAAAGAAATGCAAACTAGTTTGGCATAGAGACTGGCAGTTGTGTAAATGTTTGGGGGAATTCTCTACTGATTGTTTCACATTCTTCAGTAGAAAGCAATTCATCAGCTGAGAGTGAAGGTTATTGAGAAGGTGGAGGAAATTTGAGGAGAGCAGAGAATGTGTGAAATGATCATCTAGGAAAAATTTAATGGAATAAAGGCAAGTAGGACGACTGCCTAGCAGCATCAGGGGCCCACTTGTCATAGATGTACAATGAGACAAGTGTGTTTCTCACCAGCCTCATTCAGCTGCTCAGATGCAGGCATAGAATAGGCAGAGCAGGGTTTATCCTGCACTGTAGCTTTAATAAAATGTGCAAAGTGAAAGAACTGCAAGAGTTTTGAAAGTGTATGCAAGGAAGTGGCTATAATTTAAGTGAGTAGAGCTGGAAGAGAAGACATAAAAGAAATTATACTACAGTGAAAAAGTGGCAGGATCACTGGATCATTACCAGACAAATTTCTGCTTTGGGGAGTTGGAAATTAGTTAGATGATTAGACACTAGTCATCAGGGCTGGGACGAGGTGCCAAATTTAACTCATTAATCAAGTCAAATTATATTTTAATACAATATTTTAAAAATTAAAATAAATGCAAAAAATCCCTGATCAGCAAACAGTCAACATTTTGAATAAAGACAAGATAAGCATTACTAATTTTTCCTTTCGTCTCAGATTCCAATATGGCTCTGCTGGGCATGCCCTCCACTCAGGAGCTCCAAGTTGAAGGGGGAGAAATGAATATACGTAACAGCACGCTGGGAAAGTCCTGAGGAACCCTGAGATGGAAGAGAAGGAGGCAGGATTAGATGGTCCTTCTACAGGCAGATTCCAGAATAGGAATAGGCATTTGTTGAAAGAAATGCCTCAGGATTAAACACTGTATTTAAAAAAAAAACAACCATTTTTTTCAGATCAAGGAGAATTCATCATGCACCTGACTCCTCTTCTTACTTATTTACCTACCTTCTAATTGGAAGAAGAGAGAGATCTGGCCTGTCAATGCATGCAGTTGGTTCAGGGGAAACCTTTGACTTCAAAATAGGAATAATGAGAATCTGGATTCCTCCTTGTCCGACTGGCCTTAATGATTTTCTGTAGGGAGTCTCCACCTCTCCACTCCAGTAGAGGTTATTAACGTGGCTAGTATGCTACTATTTCTAGGTGGAAAAAGGTTTCATTTTCAAATAAATTTTATTTGTCATTTCTATGGATTGAATTGTATCCACCCAAAATATGAGTTGGAATCCTAACCACTATACCTGTGGATGAAATCCCATTTGGGAATAGGATTTTCTTTGTTATGTTAGTGAGACCATATCAGTGTAGGGTGTGTCTTAAACCTAATCACTTTTGAGATAAAAAGAACAGATTAGGCACACAGACAAGGGAGCACATTCAGGGGTAAAACAGACTCTACATGAAGACAACACAGGCAGGTGAATCTACAAACAAGCCCAGGAACTCAAAAAAAAAAAGCTGAACTAGACAAAGAAAGACCTCCCCCTAGAGCCACACATTGAATTGCTGTTCTTTAAGCCACACCCTTGTGGTATTTCAGCTACAGCAGCACTGGTAAACTAAGACATCATTTGCCACCTTTGTAATGGCATTGATTGGCACACAATAGTACATCAGTATTTCTGCTAAATGTTGGAGGAAGTCCTGAGGTGAGGCAGACACAGATAATTTTAGTGTGATGTGAAGCCCATGGAGATGTGGCTAGTCTAAAGAGCAAATCTTTCCCTCAGGAGCGATTCTCTGTGGGCCAAGCATGGTCCAATCTTCTCTCAGAATCAGTTCCTCACTGATTTGAAAGTCCATTGAACTGAACTTGTCTTTGGTCTGGGATTGTGGCATTACCCTAAAATTGTGATGGACAAGTATTTAAACTGTTGGATTTAAAAATTAACGGAATCTGGATGGAATTATGCTTTTATATGGCTTTTTATCTCGGAGGAAGTCAGAAATAAATCATTCATACTGGATTGTTGTGGAACCCAAATCTTTCAGAAGGATGGTGGGCCACCCCAAGTTTTGTATTGAGTTCCTGTGCTAATCAGGCCTCTTTGTCCTCACTCACCTCTGAACTGAGCCCAGTCTGTTTAAATTGTATTTCCAACACCCTCAAAACTTTGGCACTTATATTGTGCACTTTTAGGTCAAAGAATCTGTGAACTCCCTATGCACAGGGTGCTGATTCAGCTTAGTCTCCCCTTATGGTCCAGACTGCATGTTCAGAAATGTTGGATGTGATATGAGGAAGTTGTTACACTTGATAGCTGCTGATGAGAAAGGCGATCCCAAACAGCATGAAGAAAAAAAAGTTGAAAACCTCTCGTGCTAATAATAGAAACTAACCTGGAAGTGAGGGCAACCCCACCCCCCTTCAGCTCTTCTGCCGACACACTCACCTATGATAACCCTGGTACAGTAGAAGGAACCAGAGGCATGAAATCCAGTCACATCTGTTTCAATATAAGATTTAATACTTTTGAGAAAATCAGTAATCTTTCTAAATCTCATTTTCATCATCTGCTAGATGAGAAATTTAAGCCAGAATGCCCCTTAGAAGGAAGGATATCAAGACTTTGTCTTACATGCTTTGGACATATTATCAGGAGGGGCCAGTCTCTGGAGAAGGTCATCATGTTTGGTAAAGTAGAAGGTCAGCGAAAAAGAGGAAGAGCCTCAGCAAGTGGCTGCAACAATAGGCTCAAACATAGCAATCATTGTGAGGATGACACTGGACCCAGCAGTGTTTCATTCTGTTGTACATGGGTCGCTATGAGATGACACCTAACAACAACACTGTGCAAGGCATTGATCTATTTACAAAGGCTACAGTAGTAAAAAAAATCTCTGTCCTCATAGAGCTTACATTCCAGTGATAAAGAAAGACAGTACACAAAATGATTAAGTAAATTACATAGTTTATTAAAAGTAGATAAGTGTTTTGGAGAAAAAAATTAGGGATGAGGATGACGTAAGGAGTAGTGGAAGTCTGGAAGTTCAGGGTGGCTTTGCTAATAATGTGCTATTTGAAGAAGATCAGTTAGTTATACACATGTGGGGAAAAGAGTGTGGCAAGCAAAGAAAATTGTCAATGCAAATGCCCTGAGGCAGAAGGATGTGTGGTGTATTTAAAGCAGAGCAAGAAAGTCATCATAACTGCAGCAGAGTAAGCAAGGGGAAAGTAGTAGGAGAAAAGATCAGACAGGAAATTGAGTGGGGAGCAGGGAGATTATGTAGAGCCTTCTAGGTCGTTATAAGAGTTTTGGCTTTTTTGTTTTGTTTTATTTTTTTATGAGTGCAGTAAGGAGCCATTGCTGGATTTTAAGCAAAGACTACAATAAGGTGTCATTGTTGAGTTTTAAATGTTCTGTAGAAAGTACCTTGTTAAAGGAAATAGAGGAAAACTCAACACATATCAGACATTAGTAATACTCCACATCAGAGAATATTATGGCTTGGGCCAGGCTAGTAGTAATGAAAGTGTTGAGAAGTGACCAAATTCCGTATACAGTTTGAAGATTAAGCAAAGATTTCCTGAGTGATTGGATATGGGGAATAGAGCAAATATGGAGGCAATGAAGGTTCCAATTTCTTAGTCCTAAACAGCTGGGAGGATGGAGTTACGGTTAAATGAGATAGGGATCAATATGGTTGGAACAGTTTCAGAAGATAGATATGAATTACAGTTTGGTATATGTTAAGTTTAAGATGTTTATTGTAAGACTGGGATTACATAATCATGGGATTGGGCTGCTCAATAATTTCTTTAAAACAAATATTAAAGCAAACTGTTGAGAAAGGTTAACAAACATATGTGTTAAATGTAATCTCTGTTTATCCTGCTGGTCGGATCTACGAGCAAAAGAGGGTGAGGCTGGAGATCGTGCTAGTGAGAAACATGCTTTTCGCCTTCTTTACCCACAATATTTTCATGAGGTCGTGTTTTAGCTGCCACAAGAAGGAGACAGAATGTGACCTTTCTCAGAGGCTGAGAAGCCTCTCTTGTCACTAGTTACTAATACTTTCGGGGCAAGCACATTTTCGCTGCTGAGCAGCTTCACCAGACTCAGGCTTCAGAAAGTTTAATTTTAGAACCTAACAGAAGGCAGATTGCTTCCAGTTTCCGAGGTAAGGACAGCGATGTAAGACAGATGAGGTAGAATGAATAACAAAGAAGAGTCAGGTACATCACAGTGGTTATCTTCCTGCTATGAAACAGATTAAAGGATACCGGACACCTAGTTCACACGTTCCACAGCAGAAAATATGAGTGATACAGAACTGAAGAGTTCATTTGACATCTCATAGACTCACTCGCCACAGATACCACTTCCACAAAGTCCCCACCACCCCCACGACCGTTGCTTGACAAGCAACTGGGCGCAGTAAAGTACTCAAACCCTCTGACCCTCGGTCGCTCCCTACAGTGCCGGGGCGCAAAGTGCAGAAGGCCTCCTGAGCTCTGCCGGTTCGTCCTAGTTCTAAGGGTTCCCGTTCAGTCATCTGGAGAAAAAGATCATTGCATCTTACACCGGCAGAGAAATGAGCCTAGAATTTTTCAAGAAATTTCTTGGAACTTGACCGAGATTTCCCTACCTGGTGCTTGTGGAGGAAATGTGACCCTAACAGCATTTGCTTGGCTATGACTTGTTCTGATGTTGTTAATTCTAAGAATCAGAAAGTAAAAGGGGGAAAACAACGCTTCTCAACCATGAAAATGTCCTGAAGAAAAGCACAAATTTCAGATTCTCCAGCTTTGAAATGGAACAGCGCCTTGGCAGGCAAGTTTCCGTAGTGTAGTGGTTATCACGTTCGCCTAACACGCGAAAGGTCCTCGGTTCGAAACCGGGCGGAAACAAGTTATTCTTTTTGTGAATTCTGAATTTAGCTCCAGGAACTCTTCATCTGAATATGCTTACGTTTCAACCAAGCCCCTAACTTTCATGTTCCCTGTGCAACACCAGACTTTAAATTAAAAGAAGCAGGTAGCTGACTTGCCTCCACCCCCGCCCCGCAGTTACTTGTCAGATTCTCGGTTTTCCATTGGGTTAGAAAAGATTCTGCACTCGCTGCAGAGGCTATATATACATAGGAAAGGCGAGGTGTCCATCGTTTCTGGGCAGAGGATTCAGAGTGAAGGGTTCTGAGACAATAATGTGGTTGCATGTATGCAAAAAATAAAGAAGTTATCGTTGAGTCAATTTCGATTCATAGTGACGCTGAGTCTATGACAAAGTAGAAGTGCCCCGTAGAGTTTCCAAGGAAGGCCTGGTGGATTCGAACTGCCGAACTTTTAGGTTAGCAGCTTAACTCTTAACCACTACACCACCAGGGTTTCCAGCAAGGCTATAGGAGCGAGTATAACTGCCCCACTGATTTTCCAAGGAGCGGCTGGTGGATTCAAATTGCCAACTTTTTGGATAACAGGCAAGCTCTTAACCACTGCACCACTGGGGCTCCGGACATGACATAGGGGATCTTAAAAATCATATAGGTGCTTGGCCAGAAGTAGTGAGGCTGAAGCACGGTCCAGGGACTAGAATCTATTTTTATATAAAAGTTTGTCAAGGGGTTATAGTTAATGCTGGAATCCATTATGTGTGAGCGTTTGTTAAAATCATTATGAAAAGTTCCAGAAAGATAAGAGTACAAGCTGAAACTCATAGTTTCATTGTTTCCATACCTAGGGGAGGAATGTTCCGTGAAGGGTGCTTTATCTTCACCAACAAAGAACTATGCTACAGAGAAGTTATGCTCTCACAAAGGAGCATATTGTAATTTCCTTGTAACTGACCTAAGAACCTGTCGCAAATTACTAAGCCAAGAACAGACACTGCCAGGTTGTTCCCAAGGAAACCTCGGCATAGTAACTAAATGGAATCTAGACAACAAAGACTCTTTAAGCCAATCATGTATTCCCATATGTTTCCCATCTTTGACAGTGATGTAATTTTTCTTAATTTACTTCCATAATTTACATATTTACATAATTTTAACTATAACTAAATAACACTATGTTTTAAAGCTTCTCTTTATGTTTTCTATTTCCCCTTTCCGCACTCCCGCAAAAAGAAAAAGACAAGAACTCTACCTCGAGCAGAGCTGCAAAATAAGACGTTCTGGAGCTAGTCGATTTCGCCCCAAAGGAAACACTCACTAGCGAGGACTCCCTCATCCTACCCCAGGAAGCCTTTGAGAAGGATCCACAGACCCCTGGGAAGGATCTGGTCGATTTGGTCGCCGCTCAGGGCGTGAGGATTCCTCTCCAGAAGGGAAGGAATATCTCCAGTGGATCTGCCCTAAGTGTTGCTAAATCCTGGGGAGACGCCCCTTCTCTGTGCTCCGTAAAAATGCCCTGCGGCTTGAATCTCTGTTGGTCCATTTTGCGGTTTTACTGTCGTTAACTGGCAACGTTCCTATTTCCTTTCCCTGAGGACGAGGACTGTATTGTCTCGTTCTACACTCCTCAGATTTCCCCAGTGCCCGCACAGCATGGTGGCTTGCTCAGTAATTTAAGTTCACGAATGGGGAAAAAGCTTACAGAAGATCATGTTTGCTGATGATCATGTCTTAGAAAAATAAACAAAGGCTCTAGATTTTGCTAACTGGCAAACATATTCTTTAAATCATTACCTGCAATATTCAAACAGTGGAGGTCACGACGCTCAGATAATTGCAGTTGTGAACCTGCTCTCTGTCCCAGCCACCCCCCGGAAAAAATGGACTCTGAATGGGGACGCGCCAGACACCAGGATCTTCTCTCGACTGATCTGAGAGCAACTGCCATCTCTAAGTACAGAGTGTGTGGGTCGGCCATGCCAAGTGATGCTTAAGGCAGAACCTGGAAAAAGGCAGCTTGCTTCTAGTTAAACAAAAATAAAAGAATGTTAAGGGAAGATAGTGAAAACGAAGGGAAGAAGAAAGAAAAGAAATATATATCAGAGTTTTCATTCTCCTCCTGTAAACCAAATAAACGGGAAAAGGAAACTGCAGACATATTTCAAGGAGTTTGGTGGCGTAGTGGTTAAGCGCTAGGGCTGCTAACCAAAAGGTCGGCAGTTTGAATCCACCAGACGCTCCTTGGAAACCCTATGGGGCAGTTCTACTCTGTCCTATAGGGTGACTATGAGTAAGAATCGACACGACGGCAACGGGTTTGATTTTTTTTGTTTGTTTTTTGAGGCAGACTATAAACATGTTTGATGTTCCAGGGATGGACTCTATAGAGTCCAGTCTTGCAAACCATCCCACCCCATGAATCTGGCCCTGCAGCTTGACGTTATGGGGTCATAACCCCGCAGCTGCCCAGCCCCAAGCGCAGACCCATGGGCCTCCAGAGTTCAGTGTTAGGAGGGCCTGGGGCCTTGATTCCTAAAGGGTAATTTTCTTTCAGCAGAGCAATACATGGATCCATTGGTGGCGCAGTGGTTAAGAGCTATGCCTACTGACTGTGAAGGTCCGCAGTTTGAATCCACCAAGCACTCCTTGGAAACTATGGGGCTGTTCTACAGGGTCGTTAACGGAATCGACTTGACGGCAACTGGTCGAAGGTTTCTTTTTATATATATATATATAAAGAGAGATATACAAGAAAAATTGCCATGGGACAATATTGAGGAGTTTCTCGAAATTAAATAATCCTTTCCCTCTGGTCTGCCTGCCTGCGTTTGTGAAGGAATTGGGTCCGTGAGGGAAGACTCTGATTGTTATGAGTAATGGAGTTTGATTAATTTTAATACGCAAAAAAAAAAAAAAAAAAATGACTGAAAGAAGTGTACCGTCACTGTGACAATTCCTGGAGGAAAAGACGTCTTTGAGATTATCCAGCTTGGGTCATCTAGAAAAACTCTATTCTGTATGGGGAACTTGCGACTAAAGGCAAGTTTCATTGAAATTGCAGTTATCGTGTTTGCCCAATATAGGAAAGGTCTTGCTATTAAACAGGGTGGGAAAATATCTGTTTTTGAACTTAGAATTGAACTAATTTTATATGGGAGAGTCTCCCTCCTGACCCAGCGTATAAGAATGTATATATTTTGACCAACACACGAATCCTCCTGCCCTGTGTGTGGTCCTGGGCTTGAAAGCAGCACGCTGTGTCCCTAGAGACGCTGACACCCAGGTCTTCGCCCTGCCCCTAACGAGTGTCAGCCCCTCCACTGTTCCGTTCCTCTCTGTTTCTGTGGATTCCAAGTGGGTGGAGGTGGGTATCAAGAGGAGGAGGCACCAGCCCCATGGATTCCTGTATGCGTGGAGCGAGTGGGCCTGGCTCCCTTCAGATTCAGAGAGTGGAATTTATGGGTTTTCTGCCACGTGAGGAGCTCAGATTCTTAGAAGAAAAGGGCTCCGCTTGGAAATCTAGCGCTAGGGCCTTGCAGATGTCAAGTCAAATGTCATCAGGAGTCTCCATCAATTTTTTTCTTCTTTCCAAATATCTTGTCCATTTGGTTTAATTAATATGATGTCCTTAATATGTTAATAATTCTTAAAAGTGAAAGACTTTGTGGGAATTAATTAAATAACTAATGTAAAGCTAAATAAAGTAAATTAAAAAAACTTTAGATGAAAGTATTTTTAAACATAATGGTTAACTTTAATTTCAAAGAGCTTTAGATATAACATACAATAATCTTGGGACATAATATTGAACAGTTAGGACATACCAAGAATATATCAAGATTATTTGGTTTTTTAACATCTGAATAGTAATAAAAATTTCATGGATAAACAATGTGAATGTCCTAGTTAAAACACTTTCATGACACTTGGGAAAGAACGGTCCACAAACATTTTTGAGATCTCAGGTTTCTTGGGAGGGTACTTTTCCCACCGAAAGCACTTGCTGTCCTCAAGTGGGGGTTGGTGTAATGTTGAAAAACGAAAGAAAAGTTCTTTGGGGAATATTCACTAACGTAGGAGGCTTAGGTATGAGGCAGTGCATCCAGGAAGTGGGGTTGAGTCAAACTTTTGTCTCTTTTGGCTTATGTACAGCAAGATAAGTCTTATAAGCATATTTATGGATTCCTGTGTGATAGTTACGGAGCTCTGGTGGCTTTGGGTTTCGTGTATGTGTGTGTGTGTATCATATTTGAAAAATCAATGCAACCAGACGGATTTTGCCTCATATTTGAAAAGTTTTACATTTTTTGGAATGTTTTGCCCACAAATTATGATCAAAATCCCAAATTCAAAACATAAATTCAGAAAGACTTCTTGATTCAACATGACTTCCATTACTGTAAACACATAACATCAAAATTTTTTTTCAAAAGGCAAAGTAATAGGGTCTTGAAAGGCTTAAAACTATTGACATTTAAAGGAAGCAATAACTGTAACTAAGTCAGCAATCAAAATAATAAAATTATGACATATAAATTTTAACTCAAAGAAAACTTGGTAATCTTAATTTGACAATATGTTTCATGGAATTCATAACATTAAATAAAATTTTTTAAGCATTTTTCTCTTTATGAAATAGAAACAAATCTTTTGTGGCTTTCTATGAGATTTCAAAATTGTCAGGAGTGTATCATATTCAGGAATTTACTGTGTTAAAACTCTTAAGGCAGATTGCACAAGAATAAAATCAACTCTTCAACTCAGTAAACAAGGAAAAATTTATTATTTTAAGAAAATAAATTCAATTTTTGTTTTGTTATTTGATATTAAAGTTTTAAAAAAATTCTCATGAATTAACTCATCAAATCTTTAGCTGTAGCAGTAGAAGAACTTTGACTACATTGATCAAATTCCTTCTTTAACAGACCTTTTTTGTCTTTATTATATATTTCTTATTTTACAATCCTTCAATACACATACACAAATCCTCAATACACATAAATATATCCTTTTCCTGTGGCATACTAACTTTCTATTTGAGCTTCTTTTAACTTTCTATAACTTTGAATATCCACCTAAATTCTTTTTCCATACTGTTCTTTTTCTCATCTCAGCTACTTAACCTCCTTTTGATTTTCTACAACTTTCATCAAACCTTCTACAAATATCTATATCCATCCAAATTCTTTTAAGAAAACACATTCCATATGTTTAATCTAGTCTAAGTTACTTAAAGACATGTTGGAACTGCTTTTAATTTGACAAATTGCAAAATGTGAAAAATTTTGTCAGAACAAATTCATTTTCATTAATTCTTGGGAATATTAGGACTAGTCAATTTCTATAAGCACTTTTTATCATTAAATCAACCAGAGTAAGTTCTTTGAAGAAATATTATAATCTAATTTAGTAATACTATATGAAGGTTGGAAGTTATTATGTTTTCATGACCTTGTCTTTGGCATGCTTTATAGGATCTTTAGAGAAGTAATTTAGAATAATTTGTCCTTTTTAACAAATTTAACAATTATTTTTTTTAGGTGTGTTTTTTAAATAGACTAATTTATATCAAAGTTTCTTAGGGTAACTGTTAAAAGCTTAGATTACAAAAGAGGAGTAAGAAGTAGTTTTTCTTGGAATAGAAAAGAGCTAAAATTTTAGACAGCCCTGTGAAAAAACTTTAATGTGTTGAAAAGCAAAGATGTCACCTTGAGGACTAAGGTGTGCCTGACCCAAGCCATATTTTTAATCGCCTCATATGCACCTGAAAGCTGGACAATGACTAAGGAAGATCAGAGAAGAATTGATGCCTTTGAATTATAGTGTTGGCAAAAAATGTTGAATATACCATGGACTGCCAGAGGAACAAACAAATCAGTCTTGGAAAAAGCACATCCAGAATGTTCCTTCGAAGCAAGGGTGGTGAAACTTCCTCTCACATACTTGTTATCAGGAGGGACCAGTCTCTGGAGAAGGACATCATGTTTGGCAGAGGGTCAGGGAAAAAGAGGAAGACCCTCAATGAGATGGATTGACACAGTGGCTGCAACAATGGGCTCAAGCATAACAACAATTGTGAGGATGGTGCAGGACTGGGCAGTGTTTTGTTCTTTTGTATATAGTGGCTAAATGAATAATTTTTTAATAAGGATCAGCACAATGCTGGTTCCTATGAGGTGGAGGTTAAAAATGTCCTAAATGTACAACTTTTCCAAAGTGCTGTACCACTCCATCATCTCTAACATCAACTACTCCCTCTCCCCTCAGTATTCTCATTTCTGTCTTTGGACTTCCTAATTTGTGGCAATCTCTCACAAAACTTACAAACCATATAAAGTAAATGGCTCATGAGGTTGTGGAGGATGGAAAATCCCAAATCTGTGGGTCAGGCATAGGCTTCTCCCAACCCACATGGCTGCAGGTGCTGTTCGGACCCCAACTGGCAGTTCAGACCACAAACCAGCAGTTCAGATCACAGGCTGCTGGCTCTCAAGGCTACAGAAGCTGATGAATCAGGTCAGATGATAGGCCACCGGCCCACAGGTCTGTGGAGGCTGACAAATCCCAGAATCGGCAAGTCAGACAGCAGGCCTCTGTCTCAAGTCCCAAGAACTGGAGGTCAATTGATCACAAACCAGACACCAGATCCAGATGCAGAGACAGAGAGCCCTGCCGGGACACCACATATATCTCAGATACAAGCCATATCCCAGGGAAGGGAATAACTTGAGTAAGGGTGGGACTTGAGTCATGCCCTCCTGCAAAGCTGGGACCCAAGACACACCCTACACCAATCCTGCCTCATCAACATGTAGCAGTCAGGATCCACAACACATAAAATGGAGGACAACCATACAATACTGGGAATCATGGCCTAGCCAAATTGACACAGAACTCCAACCACCACAGGTTCTGCATACCAAATTTGCATAGTCCCACTCTATCATGCTGTGTGAGTAACAAAGGTCATGGCTAGAAGGGTCATATTAAGTAATTCATTACACCACAGTCTCTATGAGTGAGAACCAACTCGATGGCACCTAAAAGTAACAATGAAAAACCTCAGCCATGGCCTTCCACTTGATACAAGACAGAAATTTAAACATAGCCCTCTAGAGGCAAGCTTTTAGAATAAAACAAAACAGGACCAAAACCAAACAAACAAATTACTACATTAATCTGTCTGTGAAGCCAGCTCAAAAACTAAGATCAGTGTATCTGAATCTTAGATAAAAGGATTTTATTTAGATTTTTTGACTAATGCTGAACATTAAACTAAAAGTTCTCCATAGGAAAGAAAAGAAAAACGCAGATAGGAACTCCTTTTCCCACAGTGATTACTGAAATTCTAAATTAGTGTATTACAGCAGATTTTAAAAGACACCTAAAAGAGAAGTTTATTGGCTAGTGTCTCTGGAAAGAAAGGGAGTTCAGACATCTTTGTTATTAGAGGCAGAGAAGGAGTTCCAGTGATAATGAAGCATAGGGAATAGGAGATGAAATTTGATCCTGCAATTATTTATTCTTTTTAATTTAGAGACAGTATCTTGCAAGTAAGTAAAACCAAAAGAACAAAAACTGTCCTGAGGGAGCTCAAACAATCCAAATACAAACTTTAACTTGCAAGAACAAAAATAAAAACAATGAAACAAGAACCAAGCTACAACAACAACAAAAACTGCAAGAAATAAAACAAATAGACAATAAAATTTAAAAACTGACACAAGAAAGCAGAGCTCATTTTTGAGAGGTCATTTATCTTAAGTCAGCTTTGAGTTGACTACCTAATTAGATTAACCCAGCTGTGTCTTTAGAGCCTTTGTCTGAGTCATTGCCTGGGGCATTGCCTGAGGCAGATGCTTTACAAGACAATGCAGAATGTTCTCAGAACACTTCCCCACCACTGATTAAGCTTCTATACCTATAACTAGACTTATGTTCCAGGGAGCTCCAAAAGGTAAAGTACAAAGTGTGACCCAGGAGAAGATATGCTACACTCCAAAAGAACTGCTTGTCTTTTCTAACATGCACAAATGGAAACCTGGAGAATGTGTGTGGGAATGGCTATTAAGGGCGAGGCATAATGGTCCAAGAAACAAAAAGATAGATCGGTCTGAATTTATTGATATGGGCCCACTAACACAGATTCTTTATTCAGTGTTTCAGCTCAAGTAGTTAGGAAAGGCTCTAATAGTTTATTTGGTTGGGTCTCTGAAGCATGGATTACACGGTGGCCTACACTAAATCAAGCTGAATTACCCACCCTGCCTTGGCATACTGTAGAAGAAGATATCCAAAGGCTTAGGGAAATTGGCATGCTAGAGTGGATTTATCAGGTTAGATGCACAGACTCACACATGGGGTGCCCAGAGGACACACCTTTTACCACAACTATGAGGAAGAAATTTGTAAAGGGAGCCCTAGCATCCTCGAAGACTGCTGTGATTGCTATTTTATGTAAGTTGGGTTTGACAGTGGGACCTACCCTAACTGAATTAAGACACCTAACTACAATGGGGCTGACTGGACCCCGTGGTAGTAGGGACCAAGTGGTGAACAAGAACTCTGCACTTTGACCTGCTGATCTTAGGGTTCGCCAGCCCCCGCAGCTACATGAATCAGGAGAAGCTTCTATTCTGACCCACAGACTTGGGACATTCCAGCCTCTACAACTTCGTGAGACATTTCATTGATATAAATCTCTCTCTCTCTCTCCCTCTCTCTCTCTCTCTCCATATATATATATTTATACACTTTTTAATGGTTTTGCTTCTCTAGAAAACCCAGCCTAAGACAGTTACCTTTACTCTGATAACATGAGGAGATGCTGAGTTTAAAGCAGTGAAGTAACTCCATGTGACTTAAGTTTTTTTAAAAGCCCCTCTGCCTGCTCTGTGGAGAATATTTTTTTACAGAGAAAAGAATAGAAGCAAGGAGATCTGTTAAGTCTCTTTCCTCATGCTGCATATAAGAAATGACTATGGCTTGAACATGATATCCAAAAAGAAGAAAAACCAAACCTGTTGCTGTTGAGTTGATTCTGACTCATAGTGACACTACAGGACAGAGTAGAACTGCACCATAGGGTTTCCAAGCAGCAGTTGGTGGACTTGAACTGCCAACCTTTTGGTTAGCAGCAAAAGTTCTTAACCATTCCACCACCAGGGCTCTGGACATGACATAAAACAAACAAACAAAAAAACCAAACCCATTGCTGTTGAGTCAATTCCAACTCATAGTGACCCCATCTTTTGCTTAGCAGCCGTAGAGCTTAACCACTATGCCACCAGGGTTTCCAGTCATGACATAGGGTACCTTAAAAATCATATAGGTGCTTGGCCAGAGGTAGTGAGGCTGTAGCAGGGTCCAGGGACTAGAATCTATTTTTACATAAAAGTTTGTTAAGGGGTTATAGTTAATGCTGGAATCCATTTTGTGTGAGCAATTGTTAAAATCATTATGAAAAGTTCCAGAAAGAAGTCAGAGTACAAGCTGAAACTCATTATTTCATTGCTTCATCTACCTAGGGGAGAAATGTTCCATGAAGGGTATTTTATCTTAAGCAACAAAGATGCTATGCTACAGGGAAGTTATGTTCTCACAAATGAGTTTATTGCAATTTCCTTGTGGTTCATCTGAGAACCCTTTGCAAGTCACTGGGCGAAGAGTAGATGTTTCTGGATTGTTCCCAAGGAAACCTTCCCATAGTAACTAAATGGAATCTAGCCAACAAAGACTCTTTAAACCAATCATGTGTTCACATGTTATGTTTGCCACCTTTGACAATGACGTAATTTTTCTTAATTTACTTCCTTCTGTAAAAGTATATTAGAGACTCTCTGATTGTGATTCAGTGGATTCTCCTAGTCTCTTGTGCACAGTGCATGCTGGAAGATCCCTCATTGCAATGATTGTCTTTGTCTGTTTTTGCTGAACTGAAATCTCTGAGCATACAGACTGGACCATGTGGGGAAACTAGCTTGAATCAGCACCCCATGCAGAGGAAGCTCACAGATTATTTGACCTAAAAGTGTACAATATAAGCACCAAAGTTTTGAAGGTGTTGGAAATACAATTTAAACAGACTGGGCTCAGTTCAGGGGTGAGTGAGGACAAGAGGCCTGATTAGCACAGAAACTCAATACAAAACTGGGGATGGCCTACCATCCTTCTGAAAGATTTGGGTTCCACAACAGTTCAGTATGAATGATTTATTTCTACATTTCCACACAAGATAAAAAGCCATATAAAAGCTTAATTCCATCCAGATGCTGCTGGTTTTTAAATCAGCAGCTTAACTTCTTGTCCATCACAGTTTCGGCAAAATGCCACTATCCCAGACCAAAGACAAATTCAGTTCAATGAACTTTCAAATCAGTGAGGAACTGATTCTGAGAGAAGATTGGACCATGCTTGGCCCCACAGAGAATCGCTCCTGAGGGAAAGATTTAGTCTTTAGATTAGCCACAGATCCATGCTCCTCATACCACACTAAAATTCTCTGTGTCTACCTTACCTCTCCAAGACAGCTGAAGGACTTCATCCAACATTTAGCAGAGATACTGATGTAGTTGGAGCCCTGGTTGCATAGCGGTTAAGGGCTCGGCTGCTAGTGAAAAGGTCAGCAGTTTGAATCTACCAGTCACTCCATGGAAACCCTATGGAGCGGTTCTACTCTATCCTATAAGCTTACGATGTCAGAATCACTACGTCCTACAGGCTCTCAAGTCAGAATCAACTTGACGGCAACGAATATTGATGTAATATTGTGTGCCAGTCATGCCAATTCGAAGGCAGCAAAACAGATGTGGTTCCTGACATAATGACATAATAATGTGTTAGTTTCCTAGTGCTGCAGTAACTGAAATAACACAAGTGAGTGGCTTAAATAAGAGAAATATTTTTCTCACAGTCCAGGAGTCTAGAAGACCAAATTCAATGTGTGATATTGAACATTTTTCATATGCTTGTTAGCCATTTGTATGTCTTCTTTAGAGAAATGTCTGTTCAAATCTTTTGTCTGTTTTAAATTTTGTTGTTTATCTTATTATTATTGATTTGTAAAAGTTCTTTACATATTCTGGATACAAGTAGTTCATGAGATACATGATTCACAGATATTTTCTCCTGCCTATGGCTTATCATTTCATTTTCCTAATGGTGTCTTTTGAAGTGCAAAAGGTTTTAATTTTGATGAAGTCCAATTTATCAAATTTTTACTTGTATAGGTAGTGCTTTTGGAGTTATACCTAAGACTCTGTCTAACCCAAGGTCACAAAGATTTTCTCCAGAGTTTTCACCTAAAACTTTTATAATTTAAGCTCTTACATTTAGGTTTATGATCCATTCTGAGATAATGTTTGTGAATGACTTGAGGTAAGGCTCTAAACTCAGCTTTTTGCATGTGGTTATCCCATTCTCCCAGCATTATTTGTTGAAAAGACTATCCTTTCCATGTTGAATTGCTTGGGCATCTTTGTAAAAAAAAATCATCAAATACCTATGAATCAGAAGATTCTATGTTTGACTCTGACTGGCTAAATATCTTAGAGAAAAAAACTCATTCTTCATTTCATTTACAGAAATTAATTTAATTTTCTAAAACATATTTTTTGTAGTAAAAATAGTATTAGCTTAATTTTGTTAGTATTTTTCTCTTTGTTTTATTCTTTAAAATGTTTTTAAAATATCTCATTAAAGACAACAGAGTTCCACAGTCTAGTGAAAGAGATTCTGCTTTAGACTTCGTCTTCAAAATTGATATCATGTTTGCATGTGGGGAAACTAGGCTGAATCAGCACCCTGTGCATAAGGAGCTCACAGATTCTTTGACCTAAAAGTGCACAATATAAGTGCTAAAGTTTTGAGGGTGTTGGAAATACAATTTAAACAGATTATGCTCAGTTCAGGGGTGAATGAGGACAAGGAGGCCTGATCCGCATAGGAACTCAATATAAAACTTCCTTCTGAAAGAGTTGGATTCCACAACAATCCAGTATGAACAATTTATTCCTGCATTTCCATACAAGCTAAACAGCCATATAAAAACATAATTCCATCCATATGCTGCTGGTTTTTAAGTTCAACAGCTTAACTACTTGTCCTTCATACTTTTCGGGTAATGACACTATCCCAGAACAAAGGCAAATTCAGTTAAATGGACTTTCAAATCAGTGAGGAACTGATTCTAAGAGAAGATTGGACCATGCTTGGCCCCGCAGAGAATCGTTGCTTAGGGGAAGATTTAATCTTTCGACAAGCCACAGCTCCATGAGCCTCCCGCTACACTAAAATTTTGTGTCTCTTACCTCACCTCCCCAAGATAGCTGAAGGACTTCCTCCAACATTTAGCAGAGATATTGATGTAGTAGGAGCCATGGTGGCATAGTGGTAAAGAGGTCGGCTGCTAACGAAAATGTCAGCTGCTCCATAGAAACCCTATGGAGTAGTTCTACTCTGTCCTATAGGGTAATTGGATTGGCTTGACGGCAACGGGTATTGATGTACTGTTGTATGACAGTCGCTGCCAATACAAAGGTAGCAAAACAGACGTAGTTCCTGACATAATGACATAATGGTGTCTTAGTTTCCTAGTGCTGCTGTGATACGAGGGTGGCTTAAAGAACAGAATTCACCCCCTCCCCCCCCACACACAGTTCAGGACGCCAGAAGGCCAAAGTCAAGGTGTGTCTCTAGGGGGCAGTCCTTCCTTGCCTAGTTCAGTTTCTTGTTGTTTTTAGGTGCCGTGGAGTTGGTTCCGAATCATAGCAGACTCTATAACAGAACGAAACACTGCCAGGTCTTGTGCCATCCTCACAATCATTGTTATGCTTGAGGCCATTGTAGCAGCCACTGTGTCAATCCACGTGGTTGAAGGCCTTTCTCTTTTTCCATGACCCTGTAATTTACCAAGTATAGTGTCCTTCTCCAAGGACTGGTCCCTCCTGATAACTTGTCCAAAGTATGTGAGACAAGTCTTGCCACCCTGGCTTCTAATGAACATTCTGGCTGCAGTTCTTCCAAGGCAGATTTGTTAGTTCTTCTGGCAGTCCATCACGCTTTATCTCTTGTGGTTCCATGGTGTAGTGGTTAGCACGTCTGCTTTACACGCAGAAAATCCTGGGTTCGATCCCCAGTGGAGCCAAGTTGAGCTTTTATAGCAGCCGGCAATCCTTCAAGTTCCTGTGCTTGTTTGTAGATTCACCTACCTCTGTTGTCTTCTGGTAGCATCTATCTTCCCCGCAGTATATATATTCCCTTGTCTCTGTGTCTAATCTACTCTTTATCTCAGAAGTTAGTAGGTTTAGGACACACCCTACACTGACATGGCCTCACTGACACAACAAACAAACCCTATTCCCAATGGGATTTCATCCACAGGTATAGGGGTTAGGATTTACTACACATATTTTTGGAGGATACAATTCAATCTGTAACAATGTGTTAAAACTATACTTAACCTTTTAAAACACCGTCAAACTGT
Organism: Trichechus manatus latirostris; assembly: GCF_000243295.1. Classification (NCBI taxonomy): domain Eukaryota; kingdom Metazoa; phylum Chordata; class Mammalia; order Sirenia; family Trichechidae; genus Trichechus; species Trichechus manatus. The sequence continues at coordinate 34,878 of NW_004444281.1, read as the reverse complement.
TTCCTAAAGTGGCTGTGTCATCTTACATTCCCACCACCAGTGTATGAGAGTACCAATTTTTCCACATCCTCCACAACACAGGTTATTGTCTCTGTTTTCTGCTATAGGCATGCAAGTAAGTGTGAAGTGGTATCTCATTGTGGTTTCATTTGTACATCCCTAATGACTATGATGCTGAATATCTTTTCATGTGCTTGTTAGCCATTTGTACTTCTTCTTTGGAGAAATGTCTATTCAAACCTTTTGTCTGTTTTAAATTTGGTTGTTTATCTCATTATTATTGATTTGTAGAAGTTCTTTACATATTTGGATACAAGTCCTTCATGAGATATATGATTCACAGATATTTTCTCCCAGTCTATGGTTTGTCTTTTCATTTTCCTAGTGGTGTCTTTTGAAGTGCAAAAGATTTTAATTTTGATGAAGTCTAGTTTATCAGTTTTTTGCTTTATGGACAATGCTTTTAGTGTTATATCTAGGAACTCTGCCTAACCCAAAGTCACAAAGATTTTCTCCAATATTTTCTTCTAAAACTTTTATAGTTTAAGTTCTTACATTTAGGTCTATGATCCATTCTGAGTTAATGTTTGTGTATGGTTTGAGGTAAGGCTCTAAATTCATTTTTTGTGTGTGGATATCCAATTGTCCCTGTACTATTTGTTGAAGAGGCTATCCTTTCTGTGTTGAATTCCTGGTATTTTTGTGTAAAGGGTCACTGTAAGTCAGAAATCATCGACTGGCTATGAATCAGAAGATTCTATGTCTCACTCTAACTGGCTAATTATCTTAGAGAAAAACAATTCATTTCTACTTTTAATTTACAGAAATTGATTTAATTTTCTAAAATAAATATTTTTGGTCATAAATATAGTACTAGCTTAATCTTGTCAATATTTTTCTCTTTCTTTAATTCTTTAAAATATATTTAAAATAGCTTATTAAGGACAACAGAGTTCTACAGCCTGGTAGAACACACTCTGCTTTAGACTTTGTCTTCAAAATTGATTTCATCTGAGGTCAGATGGATTTCCATTGCACCACTGGCCCTGACTAACGATTACTCATTCTTCCTTAGGGAAAAGAAGCCATTTAAAATAATACTGAGGAATATTAATCTCTATGATTTTAAATGAAAGCAAGCCATTGGCAGTCATCTAATACCACATTCATCTAAAATTATTATTTTAATATAGTAAATAACTTCCATATTTCAAAATTCTATATAAAAGAAATAGTCATAGCATGATTATAATTTTAGGGATTGTATTTTTCTATTTTCATTACCTATGAGCATTTCAAGAATTGGATCAATGGTAGAACTTCTAATTTCATTTCCATTATTTTTGAGTATTAAGTTCATGTGCATGGTAATCATAAGTTGGATATAACACTGTTTTATGACTCACATATCCTGTAAAATCAAAAGCAGGACAATTAAATACTCTTCTCATGTAGTCATCACAACATCACTCCCTGTCAGGATGTCCTGTTGGTATTACTTCAAAATGATATGAAAATCTCAGCCCCTGGACTGCTACCAATCTGGCCCAAACTACCTTCTTATCTTGCCTAAATTTGTTGGAGTATAGTTTTTCATAATATTCTGTTATGATCCTTTTTATTTCAGCTGAGTCTGTTGTAATGTCACCCATTTCATTTCTTATTTAGGTTATTTGCATCCTCTCTTGTTTTTCTTTTCTCAGTCTGGCCAGTGGTTTGTTGATCTTGTTGGTTCTTTCAAAGAATGAACTTTAGGTTTTGTTGATTGTTTCTATTGTTTTTCTGTTCTCTATTTCATTTATTTCTGCTCCTATCTTTATTATTTCCTTTCTTCCAGTGGCTGTGGGCTTTTTTTGCTGTTCTATTTCTATTTGTTTGTGTAGTTAGTGTTTTGATTTTGTCCCTTTCTTCTTTTTTCATGTGTGCATCTATTGTTATAAATTGTCCTCTGAAGACTGCCTTTGATGTGTCCCAAAGGTTTAGGTATGATGTGTTTTCATTCTCATTCGATTCTAGGAATTTTTTGATTCCATCTCTGATTTCTTCTATTAACCAGGGATGTGTAAGCAGGGTATTATTCAGTTTCCATGTAGTTGATTTTTTTTCCTTGCTCTTTCTATTGTTAGTTTCTACCTTGGTGGCATTGTGGTCAGAGAAGATACTTTGAATTATCTCAGCGTTTTGGATCTTGTTGAGGATTGCTCTGTGGCCTAAGATGTGGTCTATTCTGGAGAACGTTCCATGTGCATTGGAAAAGAATGTGTATTTTGCAGCTGTTGGATGGAGTGTTCTATATATGTCTGTGAGGTCAAATTGGCTGATTGTGCCCTTTAGGTCTTCTGTATCTTTGCTGAGTTTCTTTTTAGTTGTTCTATCCTTTACTGAGAGTGGTGTGTTGAAGTCTCCTACTATTATTGTGAAACTGTCAATTTCTCTTTTTGGTGTTGTTACAGTTTGTTGTATGTATTTTGGAGCCCTGTCATTGGGTGCATAGATGTTTATTATCGTTATGTCTTCATGATGGATTGTCCCCTTAATCATTATATATTGTCTTTCTTTTTCTTTTATGGTGGATTTTGTTTTAAAGTCTACTTTATCTGAGATTAATATTGCCACTCCTGCTCTTTTTTGGTAGTTGTTAGCTTGATATATTTTTATCCAGCCTTTGACTTTTAATAAATTCACATCTTTGTTTCTAAGGTGTGTCTCCTGTAGAGAGCATATTGATGGATCTTGTTTTCTTATCCATTCTGTCGCTCTCCATCTCTTTATGGTTGCATTGAGTCCATTTACATTCAGTGTAATTATTGATTGATGTGAGTTTGTTGGTGTCATTTTGTAGTGCTTTTTTTTGTGGTGCTGACGTTTTCTTTGTTCTTATTCTACTGTGCTGAGTTACTTTTATTTATGGATTTTTTTCTCATTTCTTTTGTTTTTGTAAGTTTTGTTTTTGCTGAGACTTTATGTTTTTCCTCTTTATTTTTATGAGTATGTTAATTAATTTTCTTTTCGGTTACCATGAAATTTCCCCTTATCTTTCTAAGTTTGAAGCAGTCTATTATTAGTTGGTATCGCCTTGCCTTCCTCTCCATTAGAAGGTTCTATACCTACATGGTTTATTCCCTCTTTTATTGTTCTGATGTTGTTCTCATTTACAGATTAACTGCTCTGATTCCCTGTTGTATTTCTTTTGGTTTTGGATAGTCCTTGAGAGTTCATTTCCTAGATTGGTTTCTGACTGGTATGATCCTGCTTCCTAGATTCTGTCTGTGAGCTAAAGTTGTTTGTTCTCAGATCGAAGAACTCTGTTTAATAATTCTTGTAAGTTTGGTTTGGTTTTTACATATTCCCTTAATTTATGTTTATCTGGAAATGTCCTAATTTTGCCATCATATTTGAAAGAGAGTTCTGCAGGATAGATTATTTTTGGCAGGCAATTTTTTTATTTCAAGTTTTTATATATGTCATCCCATTGCCTCCTTGCCTGCATGGTTTCTGCTGAATAATCTGAGCTTATTCTTATTGTTTCTCCTCTGTATGTGACTTCTTGTTTTTTACGAGCTGCTCTCAGGATTCTTTGTTTGTCTTTGGTTTTGGCGAGTGTGATTATGATATACCTTGGTGATTTTCTTTTGGGGTCTATCCTATAAGGGGTTTGTTGAGCTTCTTGGATGGCCAGCTTTTCATCTTTCATGATATTGGGGAAGTTTTCTCTCAGCAGTTCTTCAACGATCCTCTCTGTGTTTTCTGTTTTCTCCCCCTGTTCTGGAACTCCAATCACTCACAAATTTTTGCTTTTGATTGTATCCCACACAATTCTCAGGGTCTCTTCATTTTGCTTTGTTCTTTTTTCTGAGTATTCCTCAAACAGAGTTGTATCCAAATGTTTGTCTTCAATTCAGCTGATCCTGTCTTCCACCATTTCAAATCTGCTCCTCAGCCCTTCTATGACACTGTGCATTTCTGAAATCTTGTTGTTTATCTTTTGGATTTCTAATTGTTGTTTTTGTATAATTTCTAGTTGTGAATTTATTTTGGCATTTTGTTCCTACCTTATTTTCCTGAATTCTTCCAATTTTTTGTCTGTATTTTCCATGAATTTGTCTATTTTTTCATTTTTGTCTGCTTTTTGCTTCAACTCTTGGAAAATTCTGAGTATTAGAGATTTGAATTCCCTATCAGGTAGTTCTAGTGCCTTTTCTTCCACTGGAAAGTCATCTGGTGTTTTATTTTGGATGCCTACTGGAACCATCCTGTCCTGTTTTTGTAAATGTTTTGATATTGTCTGCTGTCTTTGGGGCATTCAGTAGTTATTTTTCTCATTTATTGATTGTAGATTTGTTTGTTTCGTCCCTTTATTTTTTAATTTGGCTATGTCTGAGCAGGCGGGCTGTGTGTTCTTTGTTGTTTGCTCGTCTGTGGGCACGGTACTTTTCACGTCCTTCTCCAATTGGCAGGGTCAGTCAGTCAGATATGGTACGGCAGGGCAGGTCTAGCTGAAGAGGAGTTACTTGTGTGGGTTGTTTGTGGCACTTACTACAGCCACCAGGGCGGGTTGGTAATCAGTGCAGGGCAGGTTCCAGTAGGCCATGCCTGTGCTGCTTGGTGGTGTGATGTTAAGCGCATGGCGTAGGTAGGAAGGATGTAGCAGGGAGATTGTTATGTGTGGAGCTAAGATGGATATGGGAGAGAGGAGAGAGGAACAGGAGTGAAAAACATACAAACAAACAAAAAGGAATGCTAGGGGAACTTGCTGTTGGAGTGGAGAGATGAGAGACTATGAAATGGAGAAAAACAAAAAAGGGGAAGAAGAAGAAAAAAAGAAAAGAATGAATAAATAAAAATCAGAAAGGAAAAAGAACAGCAAAGCTCCCAGGGATCCCATCAGTGCAGGTATGAGGTCTGAGGAAGTTGTTCTGAGGTGTTGCAGTACAGCCTGGCTAGAAGGCGTAGAGGTATTCAGCACCAGATATTCAGGGAACAGAAAGAGAAGGAAGGTATAGAAAGATGAGAAACTGAGTAATGAAGAAAGACAAAAATGGAAAAAGAGGGAAAACAAAACAAATTTAAAAAAAAACAAAACAAAACAAGAAAAGCCCCCCCAAAAAAGAAAAAAAAAAAACCACGAAAAAAGAAATGCCTCCAGGGATCCCTCTGGGCATGTGCACAAGCCAAAGGGGTAGGTTCCAAGAAGCACAGCACTGCCCAGCTAGAACAGGCTCCCAACTCAATAAAAGGAAAAGAAAACAAACAAACAATTCAAAACAAACAAACAAACTAAAGCCCCAAGATCCCACCAGCGTGGCAGCCCAAACTGGGAAGCAGTTCCACACTCTAAGGGAGCTCCGCAGCCCCTCAGGAAGAAGCAAAGATGGCGCACAGAGCCAGGTATTTGAGCAAAAGGAGGGGGAGATGGAGAGAGGTAAGAAAGAAATCAAAAGAAGCGGAAAAAAAACAACAACAAATGGCACTCAGAGAGCCAGCCAGTGCGGGCAGGTGGAATCCAAACAGCCAGTGCTTCCCGGACAAGAGACTGTGGCCTCAAGAAGCAGAGGAGGCTGAGTGGGGTGAAGAAGAGCGGGGGAGGGAAAAACATATATCGCAAATTACCAGTTGTTCTGTCTCCTGCTGGAAGCTCCATGAAGCTACTTTCTCATATTCCCTATTTGCTGGTCTCTGATAGGAGTCCGAGATGGTGGATCCGTGCTGTGTTAGCTGATAGGGGACCTCTGCATGAATCTCTCCTCGCTCTCCATTGTCTGTCAGTTTTCTCACTCCATTGGTGCTTGGCTGAGTTCTTTATCTCTTCATTTGATATTTTAGGGTTTCAGTATTGCTGTTTTCTCTGTTTGGCTCAGTTTTTTGGATTTTACTGTGGAGGGACGGCGTGGTGCTTCTGCCTAGACCGCCATTTTGCTGGAAGTCCTAGAAAAAATATTTTAATTGGTATAACAAAGCCACATAAAGGACAGATATTCTAAATTATTTCTCTAAAGATCCTATAAAGCTTGCCAAAGACAAGATTATGAAAATATAATAATTTCCAACTTCCATATGGTATGAATAAATTAGATTATAATAGTTCTTCAAAGAACTTACTTTGATAGGTTTGACAATAAATGAGCACTTACAGAAACTGAGAAATCTTAATATTCCCAAGAATTAATGAAAATGAATTCATTCTGATACAGTTTTTTACATGTTATAATAGTCAACTTAAAAGCGGTTTCCAACATGTCCTTAAGTAACTCAGGCTAGAATAAACATAGGGAATGTGTTTTGTTAAAAGAATTTGGATGGATATAGAAAGATGTAGAAAGTTAGGGGAAAGTTGTAGAAAATTAGAAGGAGTTTAAGTAGTCGAGATGTGAAAGAGAAAAGCATGGAAAAGAATTTAGATGGATATTCAAAGTTATAGAAAGTTAAAAGGTCAAATAGAAAGTCAGTATGCCACAGAAAAAGGATTTATTCATGTGTATTGAGGGTTTGTGTGTGTGTATTGACGGATTATAAAATGAGAAATACATAACAAAGCAAGAAATTTGAAAGGTTTCCTAAAGAAGGAATTTGTTTGATGTAGTCGAAGTTCTTATATTGCTGCAGCTAAAGTTTGATGAGTTAATTCATGAGAATTGTAAAAACTTTAATATCAAATAACGCAGAAAAAAAGAATTGAGTTTCTCACTGTTAAAATACAAAATTTTCCTTGTTTACTGGGTTGAAGAGTTAATTTTATTCTTGTGCAATCTGCCTTAAAAGCAAGAGTTTTAACACAATAAATTCCTGAATATGATAAACGCCTGACAATTTTCAAACCTCATAGAAAGCCAGAAAAGATTAGTTTCTATTTCATAAAGAGAAAAATGGTTAGAAAGTTTTTGTAATATGTTATCAATTACATGAAACATATTGTCGTACTGAGAATATTACCAACGTTTCTTTGAGTTACAATGTATATGTCATAATTTTTTTATTTCAATTGCTGGCTTAGTTACAGTTATTGCTTCCTTTAGAACTAACAGCATCAAAGTCAATAATTTTAGCCCTTTCAAGATCCTCTTCCTTTAGTCTATGGAAAAAATTTTGATGCTGTGTTGTCAGTAATGGAAGGAACATTGAATCAAGAAGTCCTTCTGAATTTAGGTTTTGAATTATGAATTTTAGTACATAATTTGTAGACAATACATGTCCCCCAAAACATAGAACTTTCAACCATGTGGCAAAATCCATTTGGTTGCATCGGTTTTCCAAATATGACACACACACAAAATCCAAAGCCACCAGGGTGCCCTAAAACTATCACACAGGAAGCCATACATGTACTTATAAGACTTATCAAGCCATACAAAAGCCAAAGAGAAAAAGTTTGACCCAATCACACTTCCTGGTAGCACTGACTCATACCTAAGACTCCTAGCTTAGTGAATATTGGCCAAAGAAATTTTCTTTCATTTTTTTCAACATTACACAAGCCTCCACTGGAGAGCAGCAAACACTTCCAGTGGGAAAAGTACCCTCCCAAGAACTAGAAATCCTGAAAATGTTTGTGGACTGCTTCTGCCCCACATGTCATGGAAGTGTTTTAACTGGTAAATTCACATTTTTTACCCATGAAATTTTTATTACTATTCAGATGTTAAAAAACTTAGTAATCTTGTTATATTCTTGGTATAGTCTATTTAATATTATGTCCCAAGATTATTATATGTTATATCTAAAGCTCTTTGAAATTAAGGTTAATCATTATGTTTAAAAATATTTTCATTTAAAGATTTTTTCAAATTAACTTTGTTTGACCTTACATGAGTTATATAATTAACTCCTATTAAGTTATTCACTTTTTAGAATTATTATTGTAAGTTATCCATAGCCATTTTGAAGTTTGCCATTTGCAAGTAAATTTTACTTTGCTAATTCACTGAAAATGCTTGACCATAATATTTCAACAAAATTTTACTATGTCAGACTTATGCAAAGGACCATAATTAGTTCTCCTTACCATTCCATGTGCAAACAAACTACAAAAAATTAAACCTTGGATCCATTTATCTCAGTTGAAGAAAGCCAAAAACGTCTCTGGACAAACCAGCCTTCTGGGGACTTAAAGATTATATCCAAAGGCCCCATGGGCCAGAAGCAGACTATATCTGAAGAAGACAACTACTGTTAAGATCAAGGAACGAGACCTCATGCATGTTGCTGAATTTTAAGAATTTTGTTTAGTATTGGTGTATGCCATTGCTAATACTTCTTATTATGATTAGGTAAATACTACAGGAGAAATACAACAAAATATCCGAAAAATTTACCAAAAAGCTACTTCATTCAATGCCTCCTATACCTGATATTCCTTTTCTTAATATTTTTAGTTAGTTACCTAATAATATTGGCCATTACTTTCATTCTTTATTATAGGTTAGATTAATTATGTTAATCATGTATATATTTTTTTTTAACATTTGTAACACAACTATTGTTTTCCCAACAATGCATAAAAAGAAAATTCTTAAATAAAAACCAAATTTGTAGGGAAGCCTAGTTTCAAACCTTGAGTTAGTGTTTTGGAATACCAATTTGTTCCTCCAAATGTGACCTTACTCTATACGTGCCCCAACCAGAAGATCACAGAAGCAGAGTGCATGAGCTATGGCATGGTAAAGCAGGGGGTCTGTATACGATATTGTAAGTACAAAAGGAAAACATCCATAGAGAACATCCATGCAAAAGGAAAGAAAACAAAAAACGCCCAAACCCATTGCCGTTGAGTCAATTCTGACCCACGGCGACTCTATGAACAGTGACAGAGTAAAACTGCCCAATGGGGTTTCCAAGGAGCAGTAAGCGGATTTTAATTGCTGGCCATTTTTTTAGCAGCCAAGCTCTTAACCACTGCAACACCAGGGTTCCTTGGAAAAGAATGCACTCTTATAATAGTGTCAAGAAATCTCTGTGGAGATTCACGACCACAAGGGGGATTCATGAAAGAGGACGTTAAAACTGAGATGACTGGCATGACAAAGTGACTGATAGAGGTTTGAATTGAAACTCCCGTTTGGTGCTTTATCCCTTTTTTTCTTCTGCTTTCAGAATGTGTGAACCTCACCTTAAGTGAACAACTATGTAGTCATATTATGATAAAAATGTTTTTGTTCTCAGAAAGAACACTTATAACTGCCGTACTACAAAATTGTGGTTTATACATAAGCAAGTGATAAGAATGTTCCAGGAAGGGAAAGATGAGAATATTCCCTGAAAAGATGTTTATGTACTCCATTTGCCCCCTTAAAATCTGTGATCATTAACTGACATTATGAAAGGTCTATTTGTACCTTGTATGTATCTCCTGGAGCCCTGGTGACACAGTCATTAAGACTTAGCTGCTTAACCAAAAGATCAGTAGATCGAATCCACCAGCTGCTCCTTGGAAATCCTATGGGGCGGTTCTACTCTGTCCTATAGGGTTGCTATGAATCTGAACCTACTCGACAGTAACAGGTTTATATATCCCATGTGTATCACCCAGCCCTCATCTGTAAAAATCCTTCTCTGCTCTCAGAATTTGGAGCACTTCCCACTGATACCCCAACCTCGGTTGTTGTTGCTATCTATTCTGCAATAAAACACTATCATTTCTCTCCTTACAGAATTCTCATTATTTTTACACTTTGACAGACCTAACAAGCCTCTGCTTGATTTGTCTGCTGCTATTACTGTCTCCACCTTGCTCACTCTGCTGAGGTTACAATTAGCTTCTTGATCCTCCTTGCATACAGCAGCCACTCTATTGTCTCAGGATCTTTCACGCTGAATCCTGTGCCCAGAACAGATGGGGACCTCGCGTTCTCCTATGGATTGCTACTGCAGCTTGTGCATAATCCTTTATAACCCAATGGAAAACTGAGGACCTGACAACCAGATGAGGGCTGAGGGGAGGCAAATCAGCTACATCATTCTTGTAATTTAAACTCTGGGGCTGCAAAGGCAGCGTGAAGGTTAGGGGCTTGGTTGAAATGTAAGCATATTCAGATGAGAGTGTGTGGAATAAATTTAGAATTCACAAAAAGAAGGACCAATTTGTTTCCACCCAGTTCAAACTAGTGACCTCTCGCACGTTAGGCAAACATGATAACCACTACCCTATGGAAACTTACATATCCTCTTGCCTTTCTGTTTCTAAGATGGTTAATCTGCAATTTGTGCTTTTCTTCGGATATTTTCCTGGATAAAGAGCATTTATTTCCCGTTACAGTTTCCGATTCTTACAATCAACAGTATCAAAATAAGATAAATCATAGCCAAGCAACTGCTATTCCCAGGGTCCCAATTCCTTCACAAGCACCAGGTAGGGAAATCTCGGGCAAATACAAGAAATTTCTTGATAAATTCTAGACTCATTTCTCCGCCCATGCAAGAAGGAATTATCTTCATCTCCCGATGACTGAACATGATCCTTTAGGAGCTAGGACAAACGGGCTGAGCTCAGGAGGCCTTCTGCACTTTGTGCCCAGCACTAGTGGGAGAGACCAAGGGGCAGAGGGTGTGGGTGTCAGGCTGTGCCCAGTTGTCTGCTAAGCAAGGATCGTGGGCGTGGTGGGGTCTTTGTGGAAGTGAAATCTGTGGTGAGTGAGTCTATTAGATGTGAAGTGAACTCTTCTCTATCACTCATATTTTCTGTTGTGGAACGTGTAAACTCGGTGTCCGATATCTTTTAATCTGTGTTATAGTAGGGAAATGAACTTTATGATGTAGCTGACACTTCTTTGTAACTCAATGCATTTCAGCTGTCTTAAGTCACTGTCCTTACCCCGGAGACTGGAAACAATCTGACTTCTACTAGGTTCTAAAATTACATTTTCCAAAGGCTGAGTCCCAGTGAAGGTGCTCAGCAACAAAAATGTGCTTGTTCCCAAAGTATTAGAAACTTGTGACGAGAGATACTTCTCAGCCTCTGAGAAAGGTCACATTCTGTCTCCCCGTGGCAGCTAAAAAAAGACCCGATGAAAATACTATGGGCAAAGGAAGCCAAAATATGTTTCTCACTAGCACAGATCAAGCCTGACTCTATTTCGTCTGGAGATCAGATCAGCAGGATAAACAGCGATTCCATTTAACACATATGTTTATTTGTTAACCTTTCTTAAAAAATTGCTTTAATATTTATTTTAAAGAAGCTATTGAGCAGCCCAGTCCTATGGTGGTCACTGGAAGTACCTGATGTCCTTAAGGAAATGGCAAACTACAAAGAGGGAAGGGACACCTAAACTGATCATGATGACAAATTTTCCCCTCAGTAATTCAGTTTTAATAAAATTGCTGAATAAAACGCCAGGTAAAAATCACAGGATTTCCTCACAGGAGCACAGAAAAGGGGCATCACCCCATTCCAAATGATCAGGACTTGCTGGGGAAATTGGTGGCTAATCTATATTTTCGCTGATTAAAAACGTAAGTAAAGTGGTTGAAGAGAGGTTGAACGGAGGGGGGATTCTGGTCTTGGATGAATATGGAATACAGAGTAAGACGAGTGTGTGGTCTTTGGTTGTAGGTTTGAATCAGAGTGTGCCAGAGAGAAGGTAAGTGGAATAATATGTGCAGGAACAGGGAGTTCTAGGAGAGTCCTCCACAGTATGGAGGTTGGATTTAAATCTGAATGTGATGAGTAGGAAAGAAGTGAACTCTATCCTTTGGGCTCTTCTATTCTCTATTTATTCTAATCCCCTGGCTAAGCTCATCATCTCATGGTGTACATTTTTCATGATCTTCATTTGAGTACCATTGTGTGTCTCTAGGCAACTGGATATCTCCTCTTAGAAGTCTTAGAATAAGCATCTGAAACTTAACATATCCCAAACTGGAATTCATATCTACCCTCTAAAACTGTTCTGACCATACTGATCCTTATCTCATGTAACTGCAACTCTATCCTCCCAGCTGTTTAGGACTAAAAATTTGGGACCTTCTTTGACTCCATTTTTCCTGTGTTCCCCATATCCAGTCACCCAGAAAACTTCCTTTGCTTTGTCTTCAAAATATATCTGGAACTTGGCCACTTCTCCACCCTTTCATTCTTACTAGCCTGGCCCAAGTCAAAATATTCTCTGATGTGGTATACAGTTAGTGTCTCTTAATATGTCTTGAGTTTTCCTCCATTCCTTTAACAAGATGTTTTCTACAAAACATTTAGTGGGGTCCTGTTGAAACCCCCAAATGACTCTTTATTGTACTCTCTGCTTAAAATCCAGCAATGGCTCCTTACTGCACTCACAAAAAAAAAAAAAAAAAAAAGAAAGAAAAAGCCAAAATTCTTATAATGACCTACAAGGCTCTCCCATAGCCTCCCTGTTCCCCACTGAATTTCCTCTCTGATTTTTCTCCTACTACTCTCCCTATTGCACTATGCTGCACTTACTGTTGACCTTCTTGCTCTACTTCAAATACACCGGACGTTATTCTGCTGTGTAATACACCAGACGTCCTTCTCACTATATTAATGTCATCATGTGAGTTAGACCAAATGACCAAGACATTTGGAAAGGAGAAAAATATTGATGGAGACTCCTGATGGTATTTGTCTTGACCCTGAAGCTCTAGGTTCGGTTTCATAGCGGAGCCCTTTCCTTCTAGAATTTGAGATTTTTCACTTGCCATAAAAGCAGTAAATCCCACTCTTTGGATTCTGAAGGAAGTTTGGTCCAACCGCTTCGTGCAGACTGGGATTTATGGGGCAGGCGCCTCGTTCTGTTGACACCCGCCTCTACCCACATGGAATCTGAAGAGAGGGGGTCGGGGAGGGGAGGGGCTGGCACTCGCTGCGGGTGAGGAGAACACCCGGGTGTCAAAGTTTCTAGGGACACAATGTCGTGCTTTCAAGCCCAGGACAGCCCAGAGTCTATGAGGTTTTGTACTTTGGTAAAAATAAATATACTCTTATATGGTGTGTTAGGAGGAAGAATCTCTGATAGAAAATAAGTTCAATTCTAACTTTCAAAAAACAGACCTTTTCCCACCCGGTTTCAAAGCAAGACCTTTCCTACATAAGGCAAACGCGATAACCACATTTATAATGAAACTTGCCTTCTGTGGTAAATTCCTTCCACAGGAGACAGTAAAGTTTTTCTAGATGCCCCAGACTGGATAACCTCGAAGCCGTCTTGTCCTCCAGGAAATTGTCATGGTGATGGTACTTTGCTTTCACTCATACTGTATGTGTATTAAAATTAACAACCAAATTCCATTACTTATAACAATCAAAGTCTTCACTCAAGTATCCAATTCTTTTACAAACACAGTCAGGCTGGCTTGGGGAAAAGGAGGATTTGATTTCAACAAACTCCTCAATGATGTCCCATGACAATTTCTCTTGTGTTTGCCTCTCTAGTGAAAGAAAATGACCTCCTTAAGAACTAGGGCTCAAGGTCCTTAGGATTGAACTCTGGAGGCCCTTGAGTCCGCCCTTGGGGCTGGGCAGCTGCAGGAATATGGCCTTGTAATGTCAAGCTACAGGGCCAGATACACGAGGTTGGGGTGGTTTGCCAGACTGGATTCTACAGAGTCCATCCCCGGGACATCAAACATCCTTATATTCCACCTCACACGTGCCTAATTCTTTGAAATGTATCAGTAGTTTCCTTGTTCCATTTATTTGATTTACTAGAGGAGAACGAGAACTCTGATATATTTTTCTCTTCTTTCTTCTACCCTCCCTTTTCATTATCTTCCCCTAACATACCTTTTTTTTGCGTAGCTAGAAGCGAGATGGCTTTTTCCACGTTCTGCCTTAAGCCTTCACTTTGCCTGGGAGACCCAAAAACTTTGTGCTGAGTTTAGAGTTGGCAGTTGTCTCCATATCAGTCCGGAGACGATCTTGATGTCTGTGCTTCTCCATCCCAGAGTCTTTTTTTTGGAAGGGCGGGTGGGTGCCTGGGACAGAGAGAGCAGCTTCACACCTCCGAAATAATCTGAGCATCGTGAGCTCCACTGTTTGAATACTGCAAGTAACGATTAAAATAATTTATTTACCAGTTAGCAAATTCTAGAGCCTTTGTTTATTTTTCTAGGACCTGATCATCAGCAAACTTGATTTTCTTGGCACTTTTTCACCATTTGTGCACTTAATTTCTTGAGCTAACCATCTTGCTGTGCGGGCACCTGGGATACTAGGGGAGTAAGGAAGGAGACAAAACAGTCCTTCTCGGGAAAGGAAAGAGGAACATAAGCCCATTAATGACCATAAAATCGCAAAATGGACCAACAGAGATTCACACCGCAGGGCGTTTATACGGAGCACAGAGAAGGAGCATCTCTCCAGGATTTAGGAACAGGTAGGGGAAATCCACCTGACTGTCCACCAATCTGGAGAGGAACCATCATGCCCTGCCTGGGGACCAAATAGACCAGATGCTTCTGGAGGGTGTGTGGATCCTTCTGAAAGGCTTCCTGGGAGAGTATTAGGGAGCCTTCTCTAATGAACGTTTCTCTCAGAAAAAAAAATAGACGGTCTCCAGAACTTCTTGTTTTCTAAAGGAGGAGCAAATTCATTTCTCCTGGAGGTAGAGTTTTTGTGTTTCTTTTTTTTCTTTTTGCGAGAGTGCGGAAAGGGGAAATCGAAACCATAAAGAGAAACTTGAAACAACAGTGACATTTAGTCATAGTTAAGAGTATGTAAAAGAGAGTATCCTTTGGATGAGTAAAGAGGGAGTGAACAATGTTCGCACTTTCTGAATGTGAAAGAAAACTCATAGGCAGGTGACCGGTTAGCTCAGCTGGTTATTACGCAGTGCTAATAATGCCAAGGCAGCAATTTGGATCCCCCTATAAGCCAAGAAAGAAGTTGCGTTTTGATTAGAAAAAGATCTTACTGTCCTAACTTAACACCCAGCTGCACTTTGAAAATAGCCTCCCTAGCATCAAATCTGGATCACATGTCGACTTTATTTCTTTAATCCTCAGTAGTGACACCTATACCCTTTTTGCTCACCCTCTGAAGGGGGTGGGTTGGGGGGGGACTTTTTTTGGAACAAGTGACAAATCCTTTTAGTAAATAAAACTAGGGTAGGAGTGAGGATGGTCTTGGGGATGGGATGTTTGTCTGATGGCCACTGTCCATTTGAGTGTCTCATTCTCCTTGTCCCTTTTTCAGGGTCTAGAGCACTGTGTCTCCGTACGGCTGTCAAGGACTTTTTCTATCTGACTTTGTCCTCTACCTGAGTGTCTACTCACCCCTGAACTGCCCTTTCATACTGCTAAAATTGATATTTAGAGTTGTTAAAATAATCACAGTCAGACAAAATGCTTATTTTCCTTTTTTTAAAATTTGAACTATCAGTTGGCTTTCGCTATAATTTTAGTCCACGAAGACAGATTCTTTTTTTTCTTCATGATTACCATTACGTAGAATGATGCCAAAGTCAAAGTGAGTGTGTGGAAACCTCTCAATTTTCTCCTAACCTGTTATTCCCACGAACTCTCTAATATGCTGTTTCTCTCCTATCTTAAAAAGATTTCTCTTGACCCAACATATCCCTCTATCTATTACCCTATTTCTCAGATGACCTTATAAAAAATCTCCTCTGAAGAGTTATCCAGATTTGCTATCTCCAGTTTCTCTCCTGCTATTTGTAAATCCACTACATTCTGGTTTGTGACACCACTTGTTCATGGAAACTTCTCAAGATCACCAATGACCTCCTCTCATTGTTTCAAGATCTTATCTTCCTTGACTTCTGTTATGGGTTCAATTGTGTCCCCCCAAAATACGTGTTGGAATCAAAAACCCTATACCTGGAGATTTAATCCCATTTGGGAATCAGTTTTCTTTGTTATGTTAATGAGGCCACATCAGTGTAAGCTATGTCTTAAATTTAATCACTTTTGAGTTACAAAAACAACAGATTAGGCACTGAGATAAGGGAGCCCAAACCGGGGAAGACAGAACCACATGTGAGGATTACCAAGGAACCCAGGAACTCTGGGGTTATGGAAACTGAGACTAGGAGTTTTCCCCAGGGCCAGTGGAGAGAGAGCATTTCCCTAGAGCTGTGCCCTGAATTTGGACTTCCAGCCTCCTAAACTGTGAGAAAATAAACTTCTGTTCCTTAAAGAAAACCACATGTTGTATTTCTATTACAACAACACTAAGAAACTAAGACAACTTCTCAGTGTCAATAAACACACTTACTGTCTTAAAACTTTTTTTTCATTTGACTTCCAAGACCCTGCTGTCCTGACCATCTTTCTATTTCAGTGGCTCATCCTTCTCAATATCCTAAGTTTGTTTCTCCTCTCCTCACCCATTCTGTAGTAGAATGTCTCGCAGATTGATCCTTGAACCTCTTCTCTACACACATTCACTCCCTGGTAATCTTACCCATTTTCATGGTTTCAATCATATGTATGCCTACATTATCTCATAGCAACCCTATACAACAGAGTAGAGATGCCTCGTAGGATTTCCAAGGCTATAAACTTTATGGAAGCAGACTGCCACATCTTTCTCCCGTGGAGTGGCTGATAAGTTTGAGCTGGTGATCATTAGGCTAACAGCTGAGCCCTTAACCACTTGACAAAAATGTGTTTGTTTTTTTCGTTTATATGCCTACAACTCACAAATTTGTATCTGCAGTCTAGACCACTCCATTAACCTCGAGTCTTGTATATACAACGGATTCCTTGGCATTACCTCTTGGATATTTTATACTAGGCATCTAAAAGTTAGCATGTATAAAACTCAACTCCTACTTTTCTCTAATAATGCACTACATTCAATCTTCACCATTTCAGTTAATGGCAACTCAGTTCTTTACACTCTTTCAGGCAAAAAAGCCTTAAAGCCATCATTTATTTCACTCTTTCTCTCAGACCTCACATCCAGTGTGTCAGCAATTTCTCTTCTCTTTGTCTTCAAAATAGATCCAGTCTCTGACTACTTCTCACCACCTTGACAGCCACCATCTTGTCTGTCCTAGGGGAAAAAGACCCCAGAATCAAATTTAATCACAAGAGATTTTTATCAAGCAAGGACAAAGATGATTATTGCAATGAAGGATTTGCCAGTGTGCACTGGGCACAAGAGACTAGCGGAATCCACTGAATCACAATCAGGGAGTCTCTAATATACTAATACAGAAGGAAGTAAATTAAGAAAAATTACAATATTGTCAAAGGTGGGATACATAACATAGGGAATACATGATGATTTAAGGAGTCTTTGTTGGCTAGATTCCCTTTAGTTACTATGGCAAGGTTTCCTTGGGAACAACTTGGCAACATCTCTTCTTGGCTTGGTGACTTGCAATGAGTTCTCAGGTCAGTCAAAAAGAAATTGTAACATACTCCTTTGTTAGAGTATAACTTCCCTGTAACATAACCTTTTGTTGGTTAAATTAAAGTACCCTTCATGAAACATTCCACCCCTAGGTAGAGAAACAATGAAAGAACGTGTTACAGCTTGTACTCTTATTCCTTTCTGGAACTTTTCATAACGATTTTAAGGAATGCTCACATATAATGGATTTCATCATTAACTATATCCCCTTTAACAAACTTTTATATAAAAGTAGATTGCAGCCCATGGACCCTGCTTCAGCCTTACTACTTCTGGCCAACTACCTATATAACTTTTAAAGCCTTCTGTTTCATATTTGGAAACCCTGGTGGCATAGTGATTAAAAGCTATGGCTGCTAACCAAAAGATCGGCAGTTCGAATTCACCGGGCGCTCACTGGAAGCTGTATGGGGCAGTTGTATTCTGCTGTATAGAGTCGCTATGACTCCGAATCAACTCTAAGGCAACGATTGTTTTTTTTGTTTTTTTTTTTTTTTTTGTATACAGCAGCCATATTATTGTCTCAGGACACTTCACTTTTAATCCTGTGCAAGGAAAACATGGGGACCTCGCCTTGCCAGCCGATGCAGAATCTTATTCTAACCCAATGGAATGTGAACTGCATTAGTCTTTTAATACAAAGTCTGGTGCTACAAAAGGAACGTGAAGGTTAGGGGCTTGTTTGAGGCATGTTCAGATGAAGAGTTTCTGGCTCTAAATTCAGAATTCACAAAAAGAATGACTTCTTTGCTTCCGCCCGGTGTCGAACCGGGGACCTTTCGCGTGTTAGGCGAACGTGATAACCACTACACTACGGAACCTTGCTCGCCAAGCCCATACTCCGTTTCAAAATTGGTTAATCTGAAATTTGTGCTTTTCTTCAGCACATTTTCATGGTTGAGGAGCATTTTCTTTTGCCCTTACATCTCCAATTTGTAGAATCAACAGTATCAAAACAAGATAAAATATAGCCAAGCAAACGCTACTCCCAGGGTCTCAATTCCTTCACAAACACCACGTAGGGAAATCTCGTTCAAGTTCCAAGTAATATCTTGTTAAATTCTAGGTTCATTTCTCTGCCAGTGTAAGATGCAATGATCTTTATCTCCCGATGACTGAACATGATCCTTTAGGAACTAGGACAAACGGGCTCAGCTCAGTAGGCCTTCTGCGCTTTGTGTCCCAGCACTAGAGGGAGAAACCGAGGGGCAGAGGGTGTGGGTGTGGGGCTGTGCCCAGTTATCTGCCCAGCGAGGGTCGTGGCGTGGTGGGGCCGTTATGGAAGTGGAATCTGTGGCAAGTGACTCTACTAGAAGTAAAATGAACTTTTCTTCTGTTCTGTATCGCTCTTAGTTTCTTGTGTGGAACGTGTAAACTCTGAGTCCGATATCCTTTAATCGGTTTTATAGCAGGAAGATGACCATTGTGATGT
>NW_004444281.1:14535-15873 GCF_000243295.1 Trichechus manatus latirostris | reverse complement strand
TGAAAATATTGTGTGTAAAAACGGGAGAAGTATGTTTCTCACTAGCACGATCTCCAGCCTCACCCTCTTTGTTTTGAGATCAGATCAGCAGGATAAACAGCGATTACATTTAGCACATATGTTTATTTGTCAACCTTTCTCAACAATTTGCTTTAATATTTACTTAAAGAAATTACTGAGCAGCCCAAACCCATACTGGTCACTGGAAGTAACATGTCCTTAGGGAAATGGCACACTAGAAAGAGGGAAGGGTCACCTAAACTGATCATTACGACAAATTTTCCCAGAGTAATTCAATTACAATAAAATTGCCGAGTAGAATAACAGATAAAAATCACAGGGTTTCCTCACAGGAGCACAGAAAAGAGGCGTCACCCCTAGTCCTAATGATCAGGACTTGCCGGGAAATTGATGGCTAATGTATACTTTAGTTGATTTAAAAAAAAAAAAGCGAGGTGGTTGAAGAAAGGTTGAATGGATGGGGGATTCTGTCTTGGGTGAATACGGAACAGAGAGTAAGTTGAGTACGGGGAGCTTCAGTTGTAAGTTTGAATCAGAGTGTGCAGACAAGAGAAGGTAAGTAGAATAACAGGTGCAGGAACAGGGTGGTTAGGGAGGGTCTTCTACGGTATAGAGGTTGGATTTTGATCTGAATATGATCAGCAGGAAAGAAGTGACTGTTTTAAAGAGGAACATGACATTGCCCATTTTGATCCAAAGACCTCTTTGGCTTTTGGGTGAACACTGGAAAGTCTCAGAGCTCAATCCTTAGGTCTCTTCTCTATTTCTTCTAATTCCCTGGCTAAGCTCATCATCTCCTGGTTTAAGAGTTACGGGGTCTTTATTTGAGTACCATTGTGTACCTCTTAGCCTACTGGATATCTCCTCTTAGAAATCTACAATAACCATCTTAAACTTAACATATCCCAAACTGGAATTCATAGCTATCCTCTGAAACTGCAACGATATTGATCCCAATCTCATTTAACTGCAACTTCATCCTTCCAGCTGTTTATGACAAAGAATTTGGGACCTTCATTGACTCCATTTCTGCTCTATTCCTCATATCCAATCACTCAGAAAATTTTTTTTTGCATTATCTTCAAAATATATCCGGAATATGGCCACTTCTTAACACTTCCAGTACTAATAGCCTGACTCAAGCCATAATATTTTCTGATGTGGAATATTATTACCTGTTGCCATGGAGTCCATTCTGACCCATAGGGTCTTCAAGGAAGATCTAGTGGATTCGAACTGCTGGCCTTTTGGTTAGCAGCCGAGCTCTTAACCACTGTGCCACCAGGACTCCAGAATATTGTTAATGTCTCTTAATAT
>NW_004444281.1:11320-13795 GCF_000243295.1 Trichechus manatus latirostris | reverse complement strand
TTCTGTCTCCAGTCTCTGCACATGTCATTATCATACTTTACTTTGTGTCCTCGAACTGCCCTTTTAAATCTTCTGTTCAGCTCTTTTACGTCATCATTTCTTCCTTTTTCTTTAGCTACTCGACGTTCAGGAGCAAGTTTCAGAGTGTCTTCTGACATCCATTTTGGTCTTCTTTCTTTCCTGTCTTTTTAATGACCTCTTGCTTTCTTCTTGTGTGATGTCCTTAATGTCATTCCACAACTTGTCTTGAAAACCAAAGCCATTGTCGTTGAGCGACCCTATAGGACAGAGTAGAACTGCCCCATAGGGTTTCCAAAGAGAATTGGTGGATTCTAACTGCCGCCGTTTCGGTTAGCCGGCAAACTCTTAACCACTACTCCACTAAAACCTTTGTTTACTTTTCTAAGACCTGAAAATCAGCAAACATAATTTTCTTTACGCTTTTTCCCATTCGTGAATTTAATTTTTTGAGCAACACACCATGTTGTGCGGACACTGGGGATACCAGAGGAGTAAAGAACGAGACAACACAGTCCTCGTCCTCAGGGAAAGGAAACAGGAGCGTAAGCAGTTAAAGACAATAAAATAGCAAAAAATGACCAACAGAGATCCACACCGCAGGGCGTTTTCATCGAACACAGAGAATGGGCTTCTCTCTCCCCAGGATTCAGGAACGGGCAGGGCACATCTGCTGGGGATGTTCCTTCTCGGCCGGAGAGGAATCCTCACGCCCTGCTTAGGGACAAAATCGAATAGATCAGACCCTTCCCGTGGATCTCTGGATCCTTCTCAAAGGCTTCCTGGGGTAAGATGAAGGAGCCCTCTCTAGCGAATGCTTCTGTCGGAACGAAATCAACAAGCACCAGAACTTCTTATCTTCCAGAGGAGGAGCGAATTCATTTCTGCTGGAGGTAGAGTTTTTGTGTTTCTTTTCTTTTTTTGCAGGAGTGCGGAAAGGGGAAATAGAAAACATAAAGCGAAACTTGAAAAAATAGTGTCATTTAGTCCTCGTTAAGATTATGTAAAAGTGTATGCTTCTGGTGAGAGAAGAGGGAGTGAACCATCTTTTTACTTTCCGAATAGAAAAGAAAGTTTCTCCAGGGCTGGCCGGTTAGCTCAGCTGGTTAGAGCGTGGTGCTAATAACGCCAAGGTCGCGGGTTCGATCCCCGTACGGGCCAAGGAAAAAAGTTGCTTTTTGATTAAAAAAAAGATCTTGCTGTCTTCACTTCACACCCAGCTGCACTTTGAAAATAGCCTCTTTAACGTCAAATATGGATCAAATGTCAACTTTATTTCCTTAATCCTCAGTAGTGACACCTATATCCTCTTTGCTCCCTCTCTGCAGCGGGGAGGGAGGCAGAAAAAAAGAAAACAACCGTTTTTTTGGAATCAGTGACATAAAGACTTAAGATAAAAAATTTAGTAAATAAAACCAGGCTAGGAGTGGGGATGGTCTTGGGCATAGGGTGCTTGTCTGATTGCAACTGTCCATTTGAGCATCTCATTCTCCTTGTCCCTTTTTCAGGGTCCATCACACTGTCTCTGTGTGGCCCTCAAGCACAGTCTCCACCTGATTATCTCCACTACCTGACTGTCTACTCATCCCTTGGGCTGTGCTTTCCTACTCTTCAACATAATATTTCTAGTTATTAAAATAATCACAGTCAAACATAATGCATATTTTCATTTTTTCCAACTACCAGTTGGTTTCCACTATAATTTCTGTCCATGAAGACAGATTTTTTTTTTTTTTTTTGCTGGATTCCCAGGACCTAGAACGTTGCCAAGTCAGAGTGAATGTGTGAAAACTTCTGAATTTCCTCCTGAATATCGTGTTGTTCCCACGAACAGTCAACTGTATTATTTGTCTCCTATCTTAAAAAGGTTTCTCTTGACCCAACATATCCCTGTAGCTACTACTCTATTTCTCAGATGACTTTAGAAAAAAAAAGAAAATCTGTTCTAGAGAGCTATCTCCAGTTTCTCTCCTGCTGTTTTTAAATCCACTACATTCTGGCTTTTTGACACCACCAGTTCATGGAAGCTTCTTGTCAAGATCACCAGTGACTTCCCACTTTCTCAAGAGCTTTTCTTCCTTGATTTCTGTTATGGATTCAATTGTGTCCCCCCAAAATATGTGTTAAAATACAAACCCCAATACATGGGGATTTAATCCCACTTGGTAATCAGTTTTCTTTGTTATGTTAATGAGGCCATATCAGTGTAGCATATGCGTTAAATTTAATCACTTTTGGGATACGAAAAGAACAAATCAGGCACTGAGACAAGGGAGCACAAACTGGGGAGACAGAAGCATATGTGAGGATCACCAAGGACCTCAGGAACTCTGAGACTATGTAAACTTAGGCAAGGATCTTCCCCCAACACCAACAGAGAGAGAGCATTCCCCTAGAGCTGTGCCCTGAAATTGGGCTTCCAGCCTCCTAAACTGTGAGAAAATAAATTTCTGTTCC
>NW_004444281.1:8303-10264 GCF_000243295.1 Trichechus manatus latirostris | reverse complement strand
AGAAACATAAAGTATGGGAATACATGATTGGTTTCAGGAGTCCTTGTTGGCTATATACCTCTTAGTTACTATGGGAATGTTTCCTTGGGAGCAATCTGGCAACATTCACTCTTGGTTTAGTGACTTGGAACAGGTTGCCAGGTCAGTCACAAGGAAATTGCAATATGCTTCTTTATGAGAGCATAATTTCCTTGCAACATAGCCTCTTTGTTGGTTAAGGTAAAGTACACTTCATGAAACATTCCTATCCTATGTATAGGAAACGATTAAATGATGAATTTCAGTTTGTACTCTCATTTCTTTCTGGAACTTTCCACAGTGATTTTAACACACATTCACACAAAATGGATTCCAGCATTAATTATTACCCTTTAACAGACTTTTATATAAAAACAGACTGTAGATCCTGGACCGCACTTCAGCCTAACTGTTTCTGGCCAAGCACCTATATAATTTTAAGGTCCCCTAGGTCATGTCCTGAACCCTGGTGGAGCAGTGGTTAAGAGCTATTTCTGCTAATCAACAGGTTGACAATTTGGATCAACCAGCCACTCCTTAGAAACCTTATTGAGGCAGTTCTACTCTGTCCTATAGGGTGGCTATGAGTCAGAATCAAGTCAATGGCAACAGGTTTGGCTTTTTTTTTTTGGATGTCAAATCCAAGCCATTGTCATTTCTTAAATGTAGCATGAGGAAAGACACTTCCATTCTTTTCTATTTTGCTTCTATTCTTTTCTCTGTAAAAAATATTCTCCACAGAGCAAGCAAAGGAATCTTTTAAAAAACTTAAGTCACATAGAATTACTTCACTGCTTAAAATCCATCATCTCCTCATTTTATCAGAGTAAAGGCGGCCTTTAAAAAATGGCTGTGAAAGAACACCTGAAAACTGAGATGTTTGATATGACTGACAGACACAGGTTTTAATCCAAACTTCCCTTTGCCTTATATCCCCTTTTTCTTCTGCTTTCAGAATATGTGCACCCTCTACACCTTGAATGAATACTGTGTAGTCATACTACAATACACATGTTTTGTTCTCAAAAAGAACACTTGTAACTGATGTATGACAAAGTTTTTGTTCATGAATAAGCAAGCGATAGAATGTTCCAGGAAGATAATGACCATAGGGAACACCTTAAAAAGATGTTTATGTACAGAGTTTGTCCACCGAAAAGCTATGATGATTAACTGACTTTGTAAAATGTTTACTTGTGACTCATATGTAACACCCAGCCCTCATGTATAAAAAACTTCCTCCCCTTTTGGAGTTTGGGGCACCTCCTGGTGCTACCCCACATGGGAGCACTTTTCAGTGCTATCACTAACTGGGTTGTTGTTTTTGTTGTTTTCTATTGTATGATAAAAACCAACAGATTCTCTCCTTACAGAGTTCTTGTTAGTTTTACACTTTGACGTATTTGTTGTCAGAAGTGGGATTTGATGGTGCATTATCTTTCACGACCCCAAGATGTCGAGGACCCAGACCCTGGTCTCTGATTCTATGATTTCTTAGAGTCTACTTAACATAAATAACCTCTTGAAAACTAGGTCTGCTTTCTTGCATCAAAGATTTTTGAGTTTTATTGTAGATTTGTTTTGGTTCTTACAGTTTTTTTTGTCTATCTGGTTCTTGTTCAGTTTTTTTTGTTCTTTGTTTTTGTTTTTTTTTTTTTAATTGTTTCAAGTAAAAGCTTGTGTTTGGATTTTTATTTGAGCTTCTTAACAACAGTTTCTGGTCTTTTCATTTTACTTTCATGCAAGACACTCTCTTCAAATTAACTAAACAGAATAAAGAATTGCAGGGTCAACTTTCAACTCCTACTCCTTCTGCTTTATTGCAAGCTGCTACTCCTTCTCTGCTTCTGATAACAAAGCTAACTGAACTTCCTTTCTTTCCTAAGAAACTAGACAGTAAACTTCTCTTCCAAGGGCCTTTTAAAATCTGCCCTAATACACTA
>NW_004444281.1:3265-6819 GCF_000243295.1 Trichechus manatus latirostris | reverse complement strand
CGTATTGAGGGTTTGTGTGTGTGTATTGAAGGATTATAAACTGAGAAATACATAACAAAGGCAAGAAATTTGAAAGGTTTCCTAAAAAAGGAATTTGTTTGATGTAGTCGAAGCTCTTATACTGCTGCAGCTGAAGTTTGATGAGTTAATTCATGAGAATTTTAAAAACCTTTAATATCAAAGAACATAGAAAACAAAGAATTGAGTTTCTTGCTGTTAAAATACAAAATTTTCCTTGTTTACTGGGTTGAAGAGTTAATTTTATTGTTGTGCAATCTGCCTTAAAAGCAAGAGTTTTAACACAATAAATTCCCGAATATGATAAACGCCTGACAATTTTCAAATCTCATAGAAAGCCAGAAAAGATTAGTTTCTATTTCATAAAGATAAAAATGGTTAAAAAGTTTATGTAATATATTATGAATTACATGAAGCATATTGTCATATTGAGAATATTACCGGATAAAGAGCATTTATTTCCCCTTACAGTTTCCGATTCTTACAATCAACAGTATCAAAATAAGATAAATCATAGCCAAGCAACTGCTACTCCCAGGGTCCCAATTCCTTCACAAGCACCAGGTAGGGAAATTTCGGGCAAATACAAGAAATTTTTTGATAAATTCTAGACTCATTTCTCCACCCATGCAAGAAGGGATTATCTTCATCTCCCGATGACTGAACATGATCCTTTAGGAGCGAGGACAAACGGGCTGAGCTCAGGAGGCCTTCTGCACTTTGTGCCCAGCACTAGTGGGAGAGACCAAGGGGCAGAGGGTGTGGGTGTCAGGCTGTGCCCAGTTGTCTGCTAAGCAAGGATCGTGGGCGTGGTGGGGTCTTTGTGGAAGTGAAATCTGTGGTGAGTGAGTCTATTAGATGTGAAGTGAACTCTTCTCTATCACTCATATTTTCTGTTGTGGAACGTGTAAACTCGGTGTCCGATATCTTTTAATCTGTGTTATAGTAGGGAAATGAACTTTATGATGTAGCTGACACTTCTTTGTAACTCAATGCATTTCAGCTGTCTTAAGTCACTGTCCTTACCCCGGAGACTGGAAACAATCTGACTTCTACTAGGTTCTAAAATTACATTTTCCAAAGGCTGAGTCCCAGTGAAGGTGCTGAGCAACAAAAATGTGCTTGTTTCCAAAGTATTAGAAACTTGTGATGAGAGAGACTTCTCAGCCTCTGAGAAAGGCCACATTCTGTCTCCCCGTGGCAGCTAAAAAAAGACCGGATGAAAATCCTGTGGGTAAAGGAAGCCAAAATATGTTTCTCATTAGCACAGTCTCAAGCCTGACTCTATTTCATCTGGAGATCAGATCAGCAGGATAAACAGCGATTCCATTTAACACGAGTTTATTTGTGAATCTTTCTTAAAAAATTGCTTTAATATTTATTTTAAAGAAGCTATTGAGCAGCCTGATCCCATGGTGGTCACTGGAAGTACCTGATGTCCTTAAGGAAATGGCAAACTACAAAGAGGGAAGGAGCACCTAAATTGATCAAGATGACAAATTTTCCCCTTAGTAATTCAGTTTTAATAAAATTGCAGAATAGAATGCCTGATAAAAAAAAAAATCACAGGATTTCCTCACAGGAGCACAGAGAAAGGGCATCACCCCAGTCCTAATGATCAGGACTTGCTGAGGAAATTGGTGGCTAATCTATATTTTAGCTGATTAAAAACATAAGTAAAGTGGTTGAAGAGAGGTTGAATGGAGGTGGGATTCTGGCCTTGGGTTAATATCAAATACAGAGTAAGTGGGGTGTGGGGCCTTCCATTGTAGGTCTGAATCAGAGTGTGCCAGAGAGAAGGTAAGTGGAATAATATGTGCAGGAACAGGGAGTTCTAGGAGAGTCCTCCACAGTATGGAGGTTGCATCTAAATCTGAATGTGATGAGTAGGAAAGAAGTGACTGTCTTAAGAAGAACATGACATTGCCCATTTTGATCCAAAGACCTCTTTGGCTTTTGGGTAAACACTGGAACGTCTCAGAACTCTATCCTTTGGCCTCTTCTATTCTCTATTTATTCTAATCCCGGGGCTAAGCTCATCATCTCATGGTTTACATTTTTCATGATCTTCATTTGAGTACCATTGTGTATCTCTAGGTGACTGGATATCTCTTCATAGAAGTCTTAGAATAAGCATCTGAAACTTAATATCCCAAACTGGAATTCATATCTACCCTCTAAAACTGTTCTGACCATACTGATCCTTATCTCATGTAACTGAAACTCTATCCTCCCACTGTTTAAGACTAAGAATTTGGGACCTTCATTGACTCCATTTTTCCTCTGTTCCCCATATCCAGTCACTCAGAAAACTTTCTTTGCTTTGTCTTCAAAATGTATGTGGAATTTGGCCACTTCGCCACACTTTCATTCTTACTAGCCTGGCCCAAGTCAAAATATTCTCTGATGTGGTTTATTGTTAGTGTCTCTTAATATGTCTTGAGTTTTCCTCCATTTCCTTTAACAAGATTCTTTCTACACAACAGTTAGTGGGGTCCTTTTAAAACCCCAAAATGACTCCTTATTGTACTCTCTGCTTCAAATTCAGCAATGGCTCCTTCTTGCACTGAAAAAGAAAAAAAGGAAAGAAAAAAGCCAAAATTCTTATAATGACATACAAGACTCTTCCATAGCCTCCCTGCTCCGCACTCAATTTCCTCTCTGACTTTTCTCCTACCACTCTCCCCATTGCACTATGCTGCACTTACTGTTGACCTTCTTGCTCTACTTTAAATACACCAGACATCGTTCTGCTATATAATACACCAGATGTCCTTCTCACTATATTAATGTCATCATGTGAGTTAGACCAAATGAGCAAGACATTGGGAAAGAAGAAAAATATTGACGAAGACTCCTGATGATATTTGTCTTGACCCTGAAGGCTCTAGCGTTCGGTTTCATGGCGGAGCCCTTTCCTGTTAGAATTTGAGATTTTCACTTACGGTAAAAGCAGTAAATCCCACTCTCTGGATTCTGAAGGAAGTTTGGTCCGCCCGCTCCGTGCAGACTCGGATACATGGGGCAGGCGACTCATTCTGTTGACATCCGCCTCCACCCACTTGGAATCCGAAAAGAGGGTAACAGAGAAGGAAGGTGCTGGCACACGCTGCGGGTGAGGGAACACCCGTGTGTTAACCTTTCTAGGGACACAATGTCGTGCTTTCAAGCCCAAGACAACAGAGAGGCCATGAGATTTTGTACTTTGGTCAAAATATACTCTTACATGTTGAGTTAGGAAAAACAATCTCCGATAAAAAATGAGTTCAATTCTAACTTTCAAAAAACAGACATTTTCCCAACGGGTTTGAAAGCAAGACCTTTCCTGTATTAGGCACACGCGGTAACCACATTTACAATGAAACTTGCCTTTTCTGGCAAATGCCCTCCACAGGATACAATAGAGTTTTTCTAGATGCCCCAGACTGGATAACCTCGAAGCCGTCTTTTCCTCCGGGAAATTGTCACGGTGACGGTACATTGCTTTCACTCTTTCTGCTTGTGTATTATAATTAACAACCAATCTCCATTACTCA